>NC_059073.1:173242167-173534667 GCF_020497125.1 Mauremys mutica
AGAGATGGATTAGTAGGCATAAGACCAGTAAGGAACTCAGGGTTTGTGTGTGTTTGTGTGTGTGTGTCTGTATATACAGACATACAGATGTACGGACACTATATAAAATCTATACACACACATATATTGTAGATAATACCATGCAATATTTTATGCGTCCTTAGGTGCATATGTATAATGTCTTTCATTTTTTGATTTTCCTTTATTTTATACCTACTCTATTTTCAGTATCATGATATCTAGTATATCTTTATGGACTTAGAACCAGTTTCCCTAGGCAGGCCCAGCTGGATGTCACCTTTGTGGCTAACTGGTCGTGGAGCTAGTGAGGGACTGATTAAGCCCACGGCAGAATTTAGATCACTTGTAGGGATGATCATTACACCTAGATGCATGAGGCCACAAGGAATTCAGGATAGGATAACACAGAGCTGGTTATGCTGGCTTTACAGCACTCAAGATGAATCCCTCAGGTAGCAAGTTAAACCAAGATTTCCAGTTGCTTTGCTCTGCTGGAGGGGCACAAAATATCTGGGTCATAGGGGAAAAGTGGAGTCTTTGACATTTTGATTATTTTGGCATTTTCTCTCAAATGTATGTATTATAATAATTTAGTCATATACCATACAAATTTTGTCAACAAACAACACAGAATTCCTTGGGTTAATTTAGGTATGAGGCAGTTAACTAGATCACTAATTTATCTGCATACCATAGCCTTTTTTGGATGTAATTCAAGAAATGAGGCAGGCGACTGAGAAGATAACTGTAAAGTCAGTAGGTTATATATGCCAGCGATCTTTAGTATATTTCACATTATTTCACTTTATAGTAAGTTTTGAAAAAATGTCAACTATTTAAATGGATGGTCTGTCCTATACAAAGTACTGCAAAATGCTACATGTTGCATTTAAGGTAATAGGAAAAATATGTTATTATGTTGCATAATTTGAGAAACAGCATGTGACCATGTAATTAGAGACTATATTGTAATTAATTGATCCAGTGGGGTAGAGTTAAGCTTGTACATGAAACCATGACTGTCATTTGCTGACTTTTGAGGGTTTACCAGTACAACATTAATGTTCTCTTAAATAGTTTTAAAAAATGAAATTATAGAATATATTAATATATCAAAGTATAAGTATATATAAGTAATTTATTCAGTGAGACAAAAAATACCTGATGGTATTGTAGTGTGGTGTAACATTTTTTATTAGTTTTATGTTGGATGGCATATTAATCATGAGTGGTGAAGTCACAAGTGAGTTATGCAAATCATTCCAAACAAATATCAATAAAAACATTATTAAAAAAAAAGCTACCCCAGCATGAATTCTGTATGTTACATTTGACATAAAATGCAGAAGAAATATTTTTTACAAATATTTTAGAGAATTTTTAAATATGTTATTGGGAGGTTTTTTTGTTTGTTTGTTTTTTGTATCATTCCACTTTCAAATCCATTCTAAGAACATAAGAACAGCCATACTGAGTCAGATCAATGATCCATCTAGCTCAGTATCTTGTCTTCCAACAGTGGCCAATGCCAGGTACTTCAGAGAAATGAACAGAACAGGGCAATTATCGAATGATCCATCCCTTGTCGTCAGCTCCCACCGTCTGGTAGTCAGAGGCGGAAGGACACCCAGAGCAGGGATTGATTCCCTGATAATCTTGGCTTATAACCATTGATATAAACTCCATGAATTTATGATTCTTTTTTCAACCCAGTTATACTTTTGGCCTTCACAACGTCCTCTGGCAACAAGTTCCACAGATTGACTGTGCATTGTGTGAAGAAGTACTTCCTTTTGCTTGTTTTAAACCTCATGTGACTGTTCCTTTAAATTTTCATTTAAATAGCTTCCTCATTTTTGTGAAGTTCCCCTTTCTGAAGTTAAATGTTTCTGTGGTGGGCTTCATTGGTATTTACCCCTTCCCCCCCACCACCAAAAGATGTTAAATGTAACTATATTATGATCACTATTACCAAGAGGTTCAGCTATATTCACCTCTTGAACAAAATCCTATGCTCCATTTAGGACTAAATCAAGAATTGGTTCTCCCCTTGTGGGTTCCAGGATTAGCTGCTCCAAGAAGCAGTCATTTCTGATGTCTAGAAATTATATCTCTGCGGCCCATCCTGAAATGACATGTACCCAGTCAATATGGGGATTGTTGAAATCCCCCATTATTATTGAGTTTTCTATTATTATAGAGTCTATAATCTCCCGAAGCTTTTCACAGTCACCATCACCATCCTGGTCAGGTGGTCGGTAGTATATTTCTACTGCTATACTCTTATTATTCATGGAATTTCTATCCAAAGTGATTCTATGATACAGTTTGAGTCATTTAAGATTTTTACTATATTTGTCTCTATGCTTTATTTCACATATAGTGCCACTCTCCAATCAACATGACCTACTCTGTCATTCCTATATATTTTGTACTCTGGTATTACTATGTCCCTGTCATAAATAAACAGATCAGGGTTAAGGTCTCTTTTACGTGTAAAGGGTTAACAAGCTCAGTAACTTGATGAACACCTGACCAGAGGACCAATCAAGGGACAAGATAATTTCAAATCTCTGTGGAGGGAAGTCTTTGTCTGTGTTTCTTTGTTTGGAGTTAGTCTCTTTTTGGATTTAAGAGAGGCCAGTCATATCCTTCAAGTTCTCCAAGTTTCCTGAAATAGCCTCTTCTATTCAATATAGTGAGTATTAGTTAAAAAGGCGGATTAGTCTTTTGAGTTGCTTTCTGTATTTGCAATTGTGTGTTTGCTGGAAAAATTCTTTATTTCTGTTTGCTGTTACTGATTATTCTGAGGAGGAGGGAGGGGGAAGTCTCTCCAGGTTTATAAGTCAGACCCTGTGATATTTTTCCATCCTGGTATTACAGAGATAGTGTACTTTCTTTCTTTCTTTTTAATAAAATCTTTTCTTTTTAGAACTTGATTGATTTCTTCCCTTGTTTGGATTTTCAGGGGAAGGGGAGGGGGAAAAAGTGAATCCCTCTTTGTTTTGATTCAAGGAATTTGAATCCAGGTATCTCTCCTAAGCATTAGGAGAGGGGAGGGGGGAAATGGTTGTTTCCCTTTGTGTTGAGATTCAAGTTTGAATCTGTGTTCCCCAGGGAGAGGTTTGGGGGAACAGGGAGTGTGTCAGACACTTAAAACTCTTGACTGGTGGCAGCAAGAACCAGATCTAAACTAGGATTTTAGTTTAGAGGAGTCTATGCAGGTCTCCATCTTGTGAACGCTAAAGTTCAAAGTGGGGAATAAACCTATGACAGTCCCATTGGTTGACATTTTTCCACCAAGTTTCTGTGATGCCGTCAAGGCTGATTCCCTACTCTGGCACTTCGAGTGCAGAAGGTGGGGGCCCGCCAGGATTTAAAAAATGAATAATTGCCACTCCAGGCTTGTATTAAACCCCCAACATTACAGCTTTTCTCTGACCTTGGCTTGCCACCACCCAAGTGAAAAACTGTCTCTTGCAAATCCTGGAAAAACTCACTTGGGAAGTTTTCCCTGGGGCCTCGCGGCTTTTCCACCCCTCCCTTGGGGAAGCCGAGAAAAAAAAAAAAAGGAAACCCAGCTGTTGCCACCAACTAATTGAAAAACATATGCACAGACCTTTTAGGACACAAAACCAATCAGGTTCTTAAAAAAGGTACATTTTATTAAAAACAAAAACAAAGAAAATACATCTGGAACTTAAGCTTTTGCTAGATTTTAAAAGAGCAATTCCAAAAATGAAGCACCCAAAATAGCTTTCTTGGGGGTTCAGCTTAAAGGTTACAAGCAAACAAAAGCATCTGGGGTTAGTACAGAGGAGTCCACAAGCCTTATAAAAATAAAAGAAATAACCCTAATCACATCTATCTAAACATTCCCTGTCCCAATGAATCCTTCTAGGTATGGATGATGATTTTTCATACCTGGTCCAAACTTTACACAGCATTCCAGCTGCCCATCTCCTCAGCCAGAGAGAACAACAGAGAAGCAAAGGGGAAGTTTTTTCCCCCCCATTTAAAAAAGTTCTAGCCTTCCCATTGGCTCTTTTGGTCAGGTGCTTACTCCCTTTTCTTTACCTGGGGGACTTTCTAACCCTTTACAGGTAAAGCAAGCAGAAAACAGCCACCAAGAGGGACTTTATAGCTAACTGGCTGGCTGGGTGTTCATAAGAGGGAGATCCCACACTTCATTTATCACAGATGCCAATTATATCAATATCCTCACTTAATGCCAGGCACACAAGTTGATCCATCTTAGTATTGAGACTTCCAGCATTTGTATACAAGCACTTTTAAAATGTGTCACTTTTTAGCTGTTTGCCATTATGGGATGTACTTTAATGGGACTCTGTCATTTGACTTTTTCTCTTTAGTTACTACCTGTACTTTATTGTGCACCATGCCAACAGCAGATCTCAAACTATTTTACAAACATTAATTAATTAAGCCTCCCAATACCACTGTGAAATAATAAGTAGTGTTTATCATAATTTCAGATAAGGAAGTTGTGGAAGAGAGAGGGTATGAGCCTATCTGCATACTTCAGTGCCTAAATACCTTTAAAAATCCGCCCTAAGTGAATTTACCCAAGGTCATACATGCATTCTGTGACAGAACCAGAAATACAACTCCAATCTGCTGACCCATAGTCATGTGTTTTAACAAAATATTTGTCTTCCATTTGTCATTAGGTATGGCTTTAAAGGGAGGTTGAAATTAGTATAAAATGTGTCCATTTATCATTATTTGGATTAAAAAAAACGAACTGGATTGTTATTCTTTTTCAAATAAAAGTAACATAAAAATAAATTTGTCACTATTTATTGCTCAGTATTGATTAAGGAAATATAAATTATTTTGTGGCATAGTATTTACCATCTATCCATTTAAAAGCAAAATTTTCAGCCTAAGGGAACACTCACACTGATTACACACAGAAAGCTCTGCATTTATGCCTGCAGACCAGCCATGGCATGTACAAATTAGATAACTGTGTATGTAAATTGGTGGTTGTGCATACAATAACCAGACTTACACATAAAAATGCTTGATTTTTCAATGGTCCACAGGTGTGTGCTCCCCTGCATTCCTGTAAAAATGTTACCCCTATTGCATCTTGTTGATACAGTTTATTTTAATGCTAAAAAAATTAATATAAACTAGAATATTCATCAAGAACCCCGTAACTACAGAAAGATATATGACAGAGCCAATGGAACTTCTCTCTATACTATCAATCAGAAATTGGTTCAAATTCTGTCTTTGAAAATTGAATAATTCTGAACAGGTTTGTGATTCATTATCCATAAACAGAAAGGGAATGAGTATTTCCCACACTTGAACCCACTGAACTTTTCTTCATCCTGGCATGCAAATGCATACTGATTGTCCAGGCATTTGTTTAGAAAGGGCAAAGTTATGGTTTCTACAAACACCCACCATCTGTGCCAAATTCTACTGCCAATCAAACCAGGTTTACACTTGTGTGATTGAAAGCAAAATTTAGTTCTTGAGTTCTGTGATTAATATCTCAACCAGAATTACATCTTGCCAAACTATTGAGAGCAAATTATGTATTTGTTCAATATAACAATTTTATTTCATACAATTTTTCCACAGTCAGGTCACAATTTCTACAAATTTGTTTATTTTTGGAAATTCTCTTGAATGGACTGGTCATGAAACCTTGTTTTTTCTGTGCACATGGGTCACTTGTTATGTTTCTGTTCTCTAGATGGATTATTGTAACTTTTGAATCAGATTTCCAGTACAAATACTTACAAATTCAAAAATCACTTTAGGCAAATATTATACAATAGGCACTAAAAATGCACTGTTTTGGCAAACATTCATGAGCCAGATTCTCATCTGTATCCAAGATGCGCTGGGACTCACAGAGGTCATCGGCCACTAACAAGCTGGTTGTGGCTCCCTGACCCTGCTGTAAGTCATAGAATCATAGAATCTCAGGGTTGGAAGGGACCTCAGGAGGTCATCTAGTCCAACCCCCTGCTCAAAGCAGGACCAAACCCAACTAAATCATCCCAGCCAGGGCTTTGTCAAGCCTGACCTTAAAAACCTCTAAGGAAGGAGATTCCACTACCTCCCTAGGTAACCCATTCCAGTGCTTCACCACCCTACTAGTGAAAAAGTTTTTCCTAATATCCAACCTAAACCTCCCCCTCTGCAACTTGAGACCATTACTCCTTGTTTTGTCATCTTCTACCACTGAGAACAGTCTAGATCCATCCTCTTTGGAACCCCCTTTCAGGTAGTTGAAAGCAGCTATCAAATCCCCCCTCATTCTTCTCTTCTGCAGACTAAACAATCCCAGTTCCCTCAGCCTCTCCTCATAAGTCATGTGCTCCAGCCCCCTAATCATTTTTGTTGCCCTCCGCTGGACTCTCTCCAATTTATCCACATCCTTCTTGTAGTGTGGGGCCCAAAACTGGACACAGTACTCCAAATGAGGCCTCACCAGTGCTGAGTAGAGGGGGATGATCACATCCCTTGATCTGCTGGAAATGCCCCTACTTATACAACCCAAAATGCCATTAGCCTTCTTGGCAACAAGGGCACACTGTTGACTCATATTCAGCTTTTCGTCCACCGTAACCCCTAGGTCCTTTTCTGCAGAACTGCTACCCAGCCATTCGGTCCCTAGTCTGTAGCAGTGCATGGGATTCTTCCGTCCTAAGTGCAGGACTCTGCACTTGTCCTTGTTGAACCTCATCATATTTCTTTTGGCCCAATCCTCTAATTTGTCTAGGTCCCTCTGTATCCTATCCCTACCCTCCAGCGTATCAACCACTCCTCCCAGTTTAGTGTCATCTGCAAACTTGCTAAGGGTGCAGTCCACACCATCCTCCAGATCGTTAATGAAGATATTGAACAAAACCGGCCCCAGCACCGACCCTTGGGGCACTCCACTTGATACCGGCTGCCATCTAGACATGGAACCATTGATCACTACCCGTTGAGCCCAACCATCTAGCCAGTTTTCTATCCACCTTACCGTCCATTCATCCAGCCCAGACTTCTTTAACTTGCTGGCAAGAATACTGTGGGAGACTGTATTCTGTAAGTCAATGCTGCTGAGGATCTGAAGAAACTGGGAGTTTGGTAAATGAAATATCTCAGTAATATTTTTGTTTAAAAACTCTGTAAAATTTTCATGAATATATTTGGAAAAATAAATATTGGTCCATTTCAAACTCTTTAAATTAAAAACAACTTTGAAATTCTAATTTTTTTCAGGATGATAGGTTTTAATTTTTCAAACGGTTCTTGTGAATTCAGTTAAAAATTAAATTATATCTGTGAATACTTTTTGCAGCTTTCATGCCATTCTAACTATAAGATTGCAGTAACAGAAGCCTAAACTGTCCCATTTATGCAAGAAAACTTAGAAGTTGAAAATCTATTATACCAGATCCATAGATTTTCACCCATGGAATGTCCATTGTATCATTCATCTCCAAATGTGAAACAGGCAGTATTGCATATGAGCCAGGAAGTCTTGGCCTAAAAACACATTAAGACTGGAGAGACCCAGCCCTATGAATGTATGTGAAATATATATCTACGTCCACATCCTGTCCTTTGATCTCCACTCTCCTGTAAATATGGCCTGCTCATTGACCATACTACCACTGGGGGATGTTGGGGATTAAAAGTCACAGATTGCATCTTAAAGATGCAAGGAGCTGGATAAAGTTAAACGGGAATTTTCATTGTACAACAAGCCTTGTTTATTGGGGAGAATGACGTACAGAACAATAGCTCATCTCTCCTCACTCCTAGCAGGGTGGCCCTAGTATCAAACAAAGCTCCAATATATATGGTTCTCACAAAGGAGCAGTCACTAGCTGAAAGAGGTAGGGGAAACATGCTGCTGGCTTGCCTTTCCCCTCCACTTCTCAAACTCAGCTTCATTTTCAATCAATTAATGATTTTCTCTCCTTCAACCTATGGAACGAAGGGGAGCATTTCATCCACAGTGTTTTGCACTGAATATAATAGATATGACTAGACATTTTTGTTATTACTTTTAAGTTCTATAAATCTTTTTAAACCATTGTTAAAGGTATGCTGCATTTATTAATCCCTTTTATTTCTTTTAGATGCTCTTACTATATGATAAATTCCTTATGAGTACATGGTAAGTTAACGAAGGTCAAGTGAGTAGTGACATTTGCACTTTATGTGTTTACAACTTCTTTAATTATAACCAGTCTCTCAAGTACTTACACAATGCTCTTAAATATAGCTGACCCTTTTTATTTAATTTCATTTGGCTGCTGGTGTTTGGAGTCTATCCAGCAAAGCACTTCAGTAAATTCAATAAAGTATATATTATAATTAATAGAAAACCCAATAATGATGCTAAACTAGTCTTCCTAGAGAACCACTGTTAAGACATCATAATTTGGCTGTTGGGATAAATATTTTCAGTGGACTAAATAACAGTAGCAGGATAGAATGAATGTAAACGTGTTATATTTAGCTTGACTTATAATACAAGCTTTAAATACTGTAGTGTTTAAAACAAAATACAACAATGATATAGTACAAGAACTTTTCAATACTAAGGTTACATTCTGTATGTAATGTTATGCATTTTTTCACCTAGAAATTACTGCTTTTTTTTCCTGCTACAATCACAGAAAACCAAATGAATACATGGCTTTACTTGTGGACACATTTTAATTCTGAGTTTTATGTTTTGTCTAATTGCAAGCATGACAGAGAGATGTGATGAATTGCATTTTTATTAATGCCTTTGTCTAATATTTAAACTCACCTATGACAATGCACATAATTAAGAGAAAAGATAGTTTTCATCTACATCAATTAAGAAAAATTAACCTGTTTGGCTAATTTCAGTTGCATTTACTTAAAAATGTATTCTACATTCCAAACTAACAATTGTAAAGGTGGATTTGAATAGGAATACTATATTGGACTCATTTTAAATACACCAAATACTCTGTATTTGAGAAACAGCATCACCACATTCTCTCACACAATAATTTTGACATTTTTTATAAGGGTCTGTCCACACAGAGGAATCTATAAACTGAAAGAATGAATCTGAGTTCTGAACACAAAAATAAATTCCTCATGATCAGTTGTTTTTAAGACGCTGCCAATGGTATTATTTCATTAATAATGCATTTTTACTTGTCAAAACTGATCAGCATCGTAGTTCTTTCTTAGATTCTGTTTATTATAAATCACTTCACAACAATACATTATTTTGCAGTGAATAAGAAACAAAACCATTCATTGTCAACTGGAATTAACAGTCAAAAAACTAGTCTTTTAGATAAGGAAATTAGCATATGGAAATTTGTTTTAAAATATCAGCATGTACTTGTTGACATAAGAAAACAAACAATGTGTATTCAGGCAGAGAGATTAAAGTTACTTGAAACACTTCCTAATTGTTTTTGTTGGCTAATAAGAAAGTAATGTTTGAGCAATGTCAACTTTTTTTAGACTCTAACTTGGGGTTTGTACCACATGTAAAATAGATATTTTATACAGATCCCTCATAAGAAATCAAATTTGTTTAAATCACACTTAACTATGGTATGTTAATCCTGTTCTCAGATCTTTTAAAAATCCTGTTGTTTACCAGTTATATTAAGATTTCGATTTCCATATTATGTTTATTTATGTTTAATAGAGAGAAAACGTTCCATGAGCAAGATCCCCACTGCTAGAACAGATGGGCATCATCTTAGCACTGTTAAACTGTCAGTTCATCTCACACATGCAGCAAAGCTAGTGAAATTGGACCTTTTTAGTGCTTTTGACACTTTGGTAGAAATTTTACTTTTTGACCTGGGGAGATGATTACAAGATTTCTGCATCAGTTCTCGCTTGGAGAACTTTGTCTGTAAAAGCAGATTTTCTTATTAATGCTTCACACACAGAGCCCGAGGTCCTTAGGAATCCCTGTTCAAATGCTGCAAGAGTAAATGGTTAAATTCTACCCTTAAATCACAAAATCTCATACATTTGTCCTAAGCAAAAATTCACCCTTTTCTGGCCAAATTACCTAAAATGATCCCTGTAATTTCAATGAAAGAACATAAAAACATCCTGTGGTGGGTTCCCTCCAGGATGCCCCCCTGGAACTGGGGTACCACTGAGCCCCCCTGACCCCCCAGCCTGGGCTCCTTCTATACTGTTCTGCTGTGAGCAGCCTGCCAAGCCTTCTCCCAGGCTCGAGCCTGCACTTTTACCAGCACACATACAGGTAGGGACACACCCAGCTGCAGTATATACAGACACTGTGATCAGCTCTGCATGGGGAGGCTTCAGCTTAGGAACTTCTCAGCTACTCAGGTACACCCCCCACTCTGGGGTGGCAGTGCACGACCCGGGACCCACGCTAGTGCTGGGGGGCGGGGGGCGGGTTGCTGGGGCTGGCAGGTTCCCTACCTGGCTCCGTACCTCCCCCACCCCCAGCAGCAGAGTTTGGGTGTGGGAAGGGGCAGGGGGTTGGGGCATGGGATGGGATGAGGCAGGCTCCAGGTGGCACTTATCTGGGGGGCTCCCAAGAAGCGGTAACATCCCCCTCACACAGCTACTAGGTGGAGGCATGGCCAGGCAGCTTTGCACACTGCCTCCACTTGCAGGCACCACCCCCGCAGCTCCCATTGGCCACAGTTCCCAGCCAGTGAGAGCTGCAAAGTCAGCGCTCTCGGTGGAGGCTCACTTTACAATGGTGGGGAAATGCCCTCATAACAAATGGGGAAACTGAGTCTCACAGGCACCGAGACACAGAGAAGTTAAGTGATTTGCTCAAGTCAGTGGCACTTGGGAACAGAACTCAGGATTTCTTGGGTTCTAGTCTTCATCTCTAACTAATAACTCATGCAGACTCCTTAAAAGCTTGCAATGATCCACCCCAGAAGAGGGTAACTGTATTAAAGATTTGGCCATAATTCTTATTACAAACAAAATTAATACAAACTGGTGTGTTACTCATAAAACCCTTAAGCATTTACCTTGTGTCCTTTGTGCCACTGAAATGCAGCCTTCAAACCACAACTTTCAGTCCTACCAGTATCAAGGAAAAAAAAGATCATGGAGTTCTTACACCTGTCCATGATAATAAAGCTGTCCCCTACTGTCCTCAGCACACCTTTCTCCAAACTGATGCCAAGGTTTGGGAAAAAGAGACCACAATAACATAGCCTACCACAAGGGAATCCCATCACAAGAATTTGAGTAATTCATCAGATCATTTCTTGCCAAACATTTTTGGGCAACCAATATTTAAGCAACAACAAAGCAAATATCAGCCAATAAATGGATCCCTTTCACCCTAAATAAACCTAGCTGATCATATATGACTTGATCATAATTAAATGCCCACCTCTCAAAGCTAGACACAACATTTGCTGCCACCCAGCTAGCTTTTCTCTGGGATCTCTCTGCTGAGCTGTTTCACCTTCTCTTTTCCACACCATTGTTGGACAATGCTAGGAACCTGCCCATGCACCTCTGCCTTTGCAGTAAGAAATACCACTTAATGTGAATTAGAAAATTGACACATATTCACGAATAAATTATTCGGCTCTGAGATGAATAAATAAAATCCATGGCAGGCCAAGTCCTTCATCTCTGACAATATTTCTGAGCTGGTCCCCAACACTATGGCAGCTCAGTTCAAGCTGGCAAGTCTTGACACTTCAAGACACAATTTGCTTTAGTTGTCACTCACCAATACACTGAATAGATTATGCTGTGGCCGTAGATCAAAACACTCAGAGAGGAACCAGGAACATCTAAGCCTATAAATCCCTTATAAGCCCTGCCTAACATGCTTAGCAGTGTTGTTGTAGCTGTGTTGGTTCCAGTATATTGGAGAGACAAGGTGGGTGAGGTAATATCTTTTATTGGCCCAGTTTCTGTTGCTGAAAAAGACAAGCTTTCGAGCTACACAGAGCAATTCTTCAGGACCTCTAACATATTTAGGTAATAATAATTGTATTGCCCCAGATTCTCCTAATATATAATGATTGGAATCATCCCCTATCTCAGGACCCCATGTTGTTGAACATTGCTATGGTGATAGTACAAATTCTAAAGGAGTGTGTACCACATTCCTATGGTCTCAGGCTGATAAGGGCCAATCTTTTGTAATATGTGACATTTAGTCATTAATTATAAATTACTGCAGTTGTATTTTATTTGTTACCACATCCAGAAGTGTGATAGGTATTTTATAGGACATGCCCCCTGCCCCCAATGTAGTTAATTTGATGCATATCTAATATAGTACTGGGTAAGTGGTTTACTATTTCTGTGGGGAAGAGTAACCCCTTGAACTGCCAGAGAGATCACCATCCAAGCTTTAAATGCTGGGTACTGGCTAAACTACAATCTAGCATGCTATGGCACAAGCACAGGCCACAGAACATGTTACCTTGTCAATATTAATTCCTCCCCATTCAGTGTTTATCTGTGCTAGAGATATCTGGCATTTCCAGTATTGGTACATTCACATAGAGTGCTTGAAAAACACTTTATGTCTGTACACAAATGTCCTCATAACAATACATAAGCATTCCAAGTGCTGGTCCAAGTGCACTAGCTTCAAACAAATCTAATAAATATTTCATCCCCTACTATAACCATTTTGGAACTAGTGTAGACAGCAAGTACCAATGAATTAATTTCAATCATTCCTCTGAGCAAAATGCTGCTGCTGACCCTCCCACAACTACTCTAAAGAAGGTTTGTTGTCTGGGTGCGCCGCAAGAAGAACAGGAGACACTTGTTATGGATTTTAATCAGGCCGCAACTTTATTATATAGATGTCTGGGACTTCCCGGCAGATAAAGTGTACAGCGCAGGCAAATCCATGTTTATTCAAATCAATTCTCCGGGGCTTCCACCAGCCCCCCTTTGTTTCCATCCAGGTCCCCCAGCCTACCCATGGCTTGGACCTTATCATCCACCACCCTCCTAAGAGGGTTAAGGTGGGCTATGAGAACGGAGGGGGGAGGGAGGAGTTGGCTCCCTGCTGTACCAATCAGACGAGTCCCCAACCCCCTCCGCCACTCTGTTCCTTTATCAAGTACCTCCTTTTAAGTCCTTTATCAGGCCATTTATCTGGTCACTGGCTGCATTCCCTATGGAGTACCTGCACTGGACATCCGCCACAAGTAGGCGCCAGCAATTTCCCAGACATCTCCAAATGGCCTCTTGCCTAGCAGCCCTCCTGGGGAGAAAGAACCCATTGTCCCATGTGTGATCGTCAAATGGCACCAGTAGCTGCATTGTCCTTGACCTGATACTGCAATAACCACCCTCATGGAGGGCTGTATAGGTGACCCACTCTCTGGATCCTTGAATTGACAAGACTCCTTAAGAGAAAAGAAAATAAACAACTTGTAAGCCTGGAGCCAAAAATCTCAATTCCGCTGACCACATCATATTCTGAAGTTCCAGAGAGCCAGCGGCATCTGCTCGGGTTCATGGCTAGCCCTTATTGCAAGCTCATGAAATCTGTCAAACTGGAAATGAAACAAGGGTCTGCTATACCATTATCCATGCCCAGCATGTGCTTGGAAGAAAAACAGATGTCGAAGGTTAACCATTGTAGAACAAACCAACTTCATAACCCTGTGCGATCTGGAAGTTTGGTGATTGATAACCGGTACCACTGCTATGTTGTTGCACCAGTAGCACACCCTTTTATTAGCCAGTTCTGATCCCCAAATCACCACTACAACTAAAATGGGGAAAAATTTCAAGAAGGTCATGTCATACACAACCCCGTTTTGTGTCCAGGTGGTGGGCCATTTTTGTGCACACCATTTGCCTTGATAAAACACCCCAAAACCTTTGCCCCCTGCTGCAACTGAGTGGATTTTTAACCCCCCCTTGTTATAACCATTCCTTCCTCCAGAATGATACCCCATTAAATCAACTGAGAAAACTTTCCCACAGTCTCAAGTCTTCCTTCATCTCTCTAGTGACTCGTATGTAATAGTGTGGCCTGACTATGCTGGAGCTGGGCACAAAACGCCTGCCCCAGTGCAACAATGCTGCAAGCAAAGTTCAGGTACCCCAGAATAGATTGCAGTTCCTGCAGCATGAGTTTTTTTAGCCCCTGCTGCTCTCTGGAGCAACCCCAATAGCTCTCAAAGCTTATCCTGAGGGAGCCGAGATACTCCCTCCCTGGTATTCAGCTCAATCCCCAGGTAGGTCAATGTAGTGGAAGGGCCTTCTGTTTTTTCCTCTGCTACGGGTACCCCCCAGTTTTTAGCCAGGGCATGAAATGTGTCCAACAGATGAACTAGGGTGACCAGATGTCCCGATTTTCTAGGGACAGTCCCTATTTTGGAGTCTTTTTCTTATATAAGCTCCTATTACCCCCCCACCCGCGTCCTGATTTTTTACACTTGCTGTCTGGTCACCCTAAGGTGAACACACTCATCTGACTCGGCTCACCCTGCGAACAAAAAATCATCCAAATAATGCACTACTTGGGTTAGTCCCACTGACCGCACCACTGCCCACTGCAACATTGTACTGAATTTCTCAAAAGCTGCACAAGATAGCAAACAGCCCATGGGCATAGCCTTGTCAAAATAAAATTGCCCCTCAAAACAGAAATCCAACAGGTCAAAGTCCAATGGGTGCACTGGCAGTAGTCAGAAAGCAGACGTGATATCACATTTAGCCATTAATGCCCCAGGGCCACACACCCCAATGATATAAACTGCTTCATCAATGGAAGAATAGTGTATGGAACATAATGCCGGGTCTATCCCATCATTAACAGAGCCACCTTGTGGGTATGACAGGTGATGAATTAATCAGCATGTCCCTGGGGTCTTCTTCAACCCCCGGGGGGAAACTCTCAAATGTGCTATAAGTAATGGTTTCACAAAAGGTAGATCGTGCCAAACCAACCTGATCTCCTTCTTTGAGAAAGTAACTGATTTTTTTAGACAAAGGAAATGCAGTGGATCTAATTTACCTCAATTTCAGTAAGGCATTTGACACGGTTCCACATGGGGAATTATTAGTTAAATTGGAAAACATGGGGATAAATATGAAAATTGAAAGGTGGATAAGGAACTGGTTAAAGGGGAGACTAAAATGGGTCTTACTGAAAGGTGAACTGTCAGGCTGGAAGGAGGTCACTAGTGGAGTTCCTCAGGGATCAGTTTTGGGACCAATTTTATTTAACCTTTTTATTACTGACCTTGGCACAAAAAGCGGGAATGTGCTAATAAAGTTTGCGGATGACACAAAGCTGGGAGGTATTGCTAACACAGAGAAGGACCGGGATATCATACAGGAAGATCTGGATGTCCTTGTAAACTGGAGTAATAGTAATAGAATGAAATTTAATAGTGAAAAGTGCAAGGTCATGCATTTACGGATTAATAACAAGAATTTTAGTTATAAATTGGGGACGCATCAGTTGGAAGTAACAGAGGAGGAGAAGGACCTCAGAGTATTGGTTGATCACAGGATGACTATGAGCTGCCAATGTGATATGGCCGTAAAAAAAGCTAATGCGGTTTTAGGATGCATCAGGCAAGGTATTTCCAGCAAAGATAAGGAGGTGTTAGTACCGTTATACAAGGCACTGGTGAGACCTCATCTGGAATACTGTGTGCAGTTCTGGTCTCCCATGTTTAAGAAGGATGAATTCAAACTGGAACAGGTTCAGAGACGGGCTACTAGAATGATCCGAGGAATGGAAAACCTGTCTTATGAAAGGAGACCGAAAGAGCTTGGCTTGTTTAGCCTAACCAAAAGAAGGTTGAGGGGGGATATGATTGCTCTTTATAAATATATCAGAGGGATTAATATTAGGGAGGGATAGGAATTATTTAAGCTTAGTAACAATGTGGACACAAGAACAAATGGATATAAACTGGCCATCAAGAAGTTTAGACTTGAAATTAGACAAAGGTTTTTAACCATTAGAGGAGTGAAGTTCTGGAACAGCCTTCCAAGGGGAGTAGTGGGGGCAAAAGACATATCTGGCTTTAAGACTAAGCTTGATAAATTTATGGAGGGGATGGTATGATGGGATAGCCTAATTTTGGCAATTAATTTGGCAATTGATCTTTGATTATCAGCAGGTAAGTATGCCCAGTGGTCTGTGATGGGATGTTAGATGGGTCGGGATCTGAGTTACTACAGAGAATTCTTTCCTGGGTGCTGGCTGGTGAGTCTTGCCCACATGCTCAGGGTTTAACTGATCACCATATTTGGGGTCGGGAAGGAATTTTCCTCCAGGGCAGATTGGCAGAGGCCCTGGAGGTTTTTCGCCTTCCTCTGCAGCATGGGGCACGGGTCACTTTCTGGAGGATTCTCTGCAGCTTGAGGTCTTCAAACCGCAATTTGGGGACTTCGATAACTCAGACATAGACTAGGGGTTTGTTATAGAAGTGGATGGGTGGGATTCTGTGGCCTGCATTGTGCAGGAGGTCAGACTAGAAGATCATAATGGTCCCTTCTGACCTTAGTCTATGAGTCTATAATTGATCAAATGGCCCAGCTAGCCTGCCCTCCTTTAATTCTTGTGCAAACTATGTTTTTGAACAATATGTCCCATCCAAGCTACTGACTTTAAATTTTTTTGACATCAAAAGAGTCCTATTTCCCAAAAAAAGGATTTGAAATCCTACTGTAAACCCCTTCCATAAATATGTCCCATCTGCCCTGTCCCATAGGAGAACCCTTAACACATCTGGCCTAATTGGCATTGGAGCCCGTGCCCATTGCACCACCTCTAGCTAGTCCCCCTCCCTAGTTTGTGCTCTGTGTCCAAGACCCTGTTCCACCCGCACCAAACCTGCGGTTGGCACTGTGCCACCCCCATTCCTGTTTCCTCCCTGTGATCTTCCCTTCCCACTCTAGCAAGAACAGGCTGAATGGGTCCCAAAATATGTCTCACAAACATGCCTGTATCTACTGGTACTGCGAAAACAACCACCATCATTAAATGCCCAGCACGGGCTTCGCTACCCTTGTTGGGAGCCTGCCCCTGGC
Organism: Mauremys mutica; assembly: GCF_020497125.1. Taxonomy (NCBI): domain Eukaryota; kingdom Metazoa; phylum Chordata; order Testudines; family Geoemydidae; genus Mauremys; species Mauremys mutica. The sequence goes on from NC_059073.1 coordinate 173,259,232, forward strand.
CTACTGCCCAAGCTTGAGCCCATGCTGGGCCAACCCTATCACCCTGTGCAGACCCCTCATACCTAGCTGCCTGAAGCTGCTGCAGTGAATGCAAATTAGCTTGCAGCAGCTGTGTAATACCATCAGTGCCCCCACTGAAAGTGCTACCCCTAGGTGGGTGTGCCCAGGCTTCTGGACCTCCAACTCTCGGGCCCAGAGTATTCACTACCCCAATAGGCTCACTCCTGTCCCCCTCAGGTGAATTCACAGAGGGACTGGTTGAGCATGGTCCCTGCACCTCACTGGAGCCCCTGCAACCGCCACCCCTTGCCAGGCTGGAAGGCCAGATACCACCTCTGCCACCCATTTCCCCAACCTCTGTGTGGTTCAGATCACATTCACTCCTGGGATCAGCGTTACTCCCATCCCTTGTGTTCAGTGGAGAACATCTTGGTTCTGGGTGACCTTGTGCCCTTTGGAAGCACTGTAATGCTGTGGAGAAAACCTCAGAAACAACTTCACTGACCACTTGCTGCACAGCTGCGCTGACTACCCCATTAATCCACACACCTGCGCACCTGCATGCATGGTCACTTCCCTTCGGTCATTCCCCTTCCTCATTCCATGAGGCTGCTCTGGGCTATGCCCTGAGTTATTAAACACAGCACCCTGGGCATTAGCAGTCCCCATTCTGGTGAGCACCCCCTGCCCTTGCTGCAATACTGTCTCCCTTGAGTCCCGTTCCAGCCCTTGGGCTCCATTGGGACTCCTCTGTGTTGCAGATGCTGCCTCTGTTTGTCCCCTTTCCAGCAAAGGTACAGACACCTAAGCTGCAACCTGCTCACTTGCCCCTGCCCTTCGGACCTCACATTCCGGGGGGGGGGGAGAGTCATTGCTGCAAAGCTGACCACCAAGCACCTTTTTTACAGCAGTTTCTGACCTCCTTCCTCCCCCTTCCCCCACCATAAAGCAGAGCTGTCCTTCCTGGGTAAGCCCCAGACAAACTCTGCCCCAACTTAGTTGTGGTACAGTCATTGGCAGTCCGCGACACGCTGCCCAGGACACTACAAGGAAATTATCCAGAAACTTCTTTATCTGCATATAATGCCCCACACTCATTTCTTCACCCACTTCTCTGAGTTTGTTTTGCTCCTGTACAAGCTATCCCCTCACTTTTGGATACAGAATCATGATGTGAACATGGATGTGTTTCATTGATTCTGCTGCCAGGAGAACACTGGGCTACCCTGGAAACCTGGAACAATGAGGAGATCCAGTCCTAAAGTGCAGAATACAGAACACCTCTCCCACTTCTGAATGGCTTAGTAGCACTCAGGGACTTGAAACAAAGAGCCTGCCCAGCAGGTTAGGCCACTGAAAGCAGCAGCAGAGAAGAGAGAAGTACGGGGGAATATAAAAGGAGTTAGCAAAATGGAACACAGCTCTTTCTTTACTTTTCCCTGTGAAAATAGTGCTGTGTCCTTTGGGGCAGTCAAGTATCCTTTCTCCTAAGTGTCTATGTTTTCTTTACCATGGGTTCATCTGCCTGGATGTCGCTAGCATTACTCAGATCATTTAAATCTGGGGTAGGCAACCTATGGCACGCGCGCCAAAGGCGGCACGCGAGCTGATTTTCAGTGGCACTCACACTGCCTGGGTCCTGGCCACCGGTCCGGGGGGCTCTGCATTTTAATTTAATTTTAAATGAAGCTTCTTAAACATTTTAAAACCCTTATTTACTTTACATACAACAATAGTTTAGTTATATATTATAGACTTATAGAAAGAGACCGTCTAAAAATATATTACTGGCACGCGAAACCTTAAATCAGAGTGAATAAATGAAGACTCGGCACACCTCTTCTGAAAGGTTGCCGACCCCTGATTTAAATGATATACTTATGGGCGGGGTGGGGGGGGTGGAGAGAACAACTCTTTATGACCTAACAGTACAATGAGGAATAATATCCCATAATCTGGGTTTCCAATTGTCCTGAATTTTGAGAGATTTACCCAAATTCTAAGAACCTTTGTCCTGAATTAATCATGTTAGGAAGCCCGGATGTCTATAATTCATGGAAATGTCTTATGGCTTTGCACATACACAAAATGTACTAGAGAATGTCTTGCTCTCCTTGGCACAACTCAGCTCCATGCAAGTGGAGAGCCTATAAACATATCCACCAGTTTCTTGCATTGAGAGGAACTAGGACCACACCCAGCTCCATCCCCTCCTCATTTGAAGGTAAAAAGGAAGGCCTGATGCTAGTAACCAGTTTGGATCTAAATTCTACCCTTCCTTTTGCTTTTCTATGAGGAGGAGCAGAGATGGTCTTTCCTCTCAGCACAGGCCTCCAGAGGCCAAATTTACATGTCCTCAGATGCACTGAGCTGAGCCAGTAGCAGAGAGGTTTAACAAACCAATCTGGGAAGTCCTTATCAGTCCATATAAGTAGCTGCTAGTCTACTCATATATTACAGAAAAAGTGAGAAACAGGGCTGGAAGTTCAAGCAAACTGGAAACTCAAAAGTTGGATTTTGAACCCAAGAAACAAAAATTTGGGCATATGTTCAGAGATGATTGGAGGAAGGCAGAGATCAAGGATAGCTTGATGTGACCATGGTGGGATTGAAAAAAGTGCAATGTATCAAGCAGTGTTTTCTGTAAAAAGTGAAGCTCTCATTTCCTTCAAAACACATGGGGCCAGATTCTATGAACTGACTGAGGAGCAATCAGCACACATCTGGAGAGTGTAGTACAATAGTGGATGTAAACCACCTTTGAGCTTCCCTGATCTTGGAGCTACTAGTGGGTCCCCTTAGAGCTGGGCAAGAAATGGTTTTCCTGTCACATAATTATTTTCCAGCGTTCTAATTCTTTTTCTTCTCTCAAATCAGGACAAAAATATTTGTGAAGAAGAACAAAAAATGCCTTTTTTGCAGGGGGCAAGGAATGGCATTTGCAAACATTTTATTCCAAGTTTGATCTTTTTTCTACTTTAACCTTTTTCAATCTAACTACTTTAAATTTCAAAACAAAATGTCATTTTGAACAATCTGGAATATTTCATTCTGAAAATGTCAAAACAAAACATTTCAACTGTTTTGAAACTTTTCTCTTGACTTGTTTTTAATCAGAAAATTTGTCAAACTTTATCCTTCTTTGTGAATGGTCTCGATTTTGACTAATGAGCATTTTTCCACAAAAAGGGATTTGACAGAAAATTCCCGATGAACTCTAGGTTCTTTCACATAACTTAGAATAGCCTGAAGGTAAAGAAGGAGGGGGAGTCATACGAGCCACTTTGATTGGTCTATGCAACCTAAAGGTTCCCCTATGCGCTGGGAATCTCACAATGGCTGCCTCAACCAGCTTTAGGACTCCCCTTTGCTGCTGGAGTGATACAAAGCCAGAAATACAGATAAACATAATTAGTCAAATTCCTAATCTAAGAACATAATACAGAGTACCAGCAGCTGAAGCTGGATACTATATGTGTATCATGCTGTTTCTCACCACAATTCATGCTATTATTGTCTATACATTGTGGCATGATGTTTTCTAACGAAGTATCTGACTTCAGGATCAACAAAACATTTTTAGTTTCCAATGATACATCAGATGAAAGAACTTCACATCTGCTTTCTTTTATGGTAAATATAGTGGAAACATTTTTTAAATAAAAAGTTGACATTTAAAATAGAAAAAATCATATAAACCAAAATTGACTAAGTTGACCAAATTTTTGATTTTTCATAAAAATGTTCATGAAACATTTTAATAGATTGTTTTTTATGCTAACATTCTTAAACCAATTATCAAAATGATGATACTTTTTTTTAGTTTTTGATAAATGTAAACGTTGACTAACCATTTCAATAAAACAAATTTTAAAAAGTTTGAAACAAACAAATGGGTCCACTTTGAGCCTTCTGAAATGGCAGCAATTTTGAATTTTATCAGCTTCAATGGTAAGATATTTTACAACAGACAAAAATGTAAATGAAGGACTTCTGGATTTCTGTGAAGATGCAGGCAAATGGCAGAGCTGATTTCTGCAAAGATTTAATCAATATTGGAGGAGAAATCTTTGAAATGGAAAACACAACTGCACATGCTGTTGATAATAGATCATTGAACTACAAAAAATACCTTCTACAACCTTTTGAAATCTGTTCAACCAACCTTTTGTGGACTAATTCTAATTGGCACCTCTTGTCCAAGCATGCATAACATGTACTTCTCTGTGATGTTGAAGGGTTAACTATCAAATATTTTCCTTACGTATTTTCTAACTCAGCGAAGAGGGTTCAAGTATTGAAAGAGAGCTTTGAATTGTACAACAAAAACACAGTAGCCTGTTGCACCACATTCCGATCTGAGGGCTGTCACTTCTTCCAGCCATCAAGTGACTTCTGAAGAACTGGAAGCCTGTCAAGTACTACTTTCTGTCACAAGGTGAAAAAGAAATGCACCTTTTGATCTGGAAATTCATCTTGGACCAGGAACACAAGCTTGCTGATGACAATTGCCTCTCTCTTCCCGAGTGTATAATGTTTTTCTTGTATGTTACATGAACCTTATATCTGTATCAATCAAAGTGAAGCCACCCATGCTACTGAAGCATATGACAAAATGCCAAAGTTAAGAACAAGCTTCAAGTCCCAGCTGGATTTCAGGTTAACTAGAATGTGAAGAAGGTAAGTGATTCTGACCAGAAAGTGATCCTCTTTGCAACAACTGAAGTTTTTTATTTGACTCCACAGTACCTGGAAACAGGTGTCATTTGGGACTCCCCTGGTATTCTCTATCTTAAATGAAGCTTTAACAATACAACTAAAATTGAAAGTGAATTATTCTCAATGTCTACTGACATAAAATGAGTTGATTTCTTCAGCAAGTGAGAGGCTTTTTCTACCTGAGGGAATTTTACACCAGGGAATTTTAGATAAAAGAAAGCTTAGTCTAATGTGTCTAACATTACAACCAACATGTCAGTTAAAGACACTGAGGAGCAAGTTTAATTGATGCAGAGGTAAAAACAATGAAAGCTGAGATATACTTCCCTACATAGAGTTGCCACCAGTTCCACCACCAATGCAAATGAATATTGGTAAAATTTCCTAGCATAGGGAATGCTAGAAAGAGTTATCCATCTTATACTGGTGGAGCGTGCCAACCAATCCCAATAAGCAACATATGTCTCAACCTTGCAACCTGCTAATGTGTGATATGAGTAATAAAAATGTGTGGAAATGACTGAAATATGGAATGCCTTTGTTCTTTTGCATGTTGTATGATAATTGACAGATCATAATTTGTTAACTGTAAAATCTGGTTTTAAAATATTTTCTCATTTTGTGAATTAAATCAACCAGTTTTTAAAGAAAAAAAGAAAGGAGCCTGCACATGGGGCATAAGCAGGGTTTGAACCCTGGATTTTCAGTTCCTCAGGAAAAAGATTTATAACTCTTGAAATAATAGAATAACTGTTAGTCACTATTTGGAGAAGCCATTAAAGGGGAATGTGACAGATTCTTTGCTAGTGGATAGCATAGCTATTTACTAGATAGCAGTAGAATGAGGAATCCTTAGCTGTATTCTTGGATCTGGGAGGGAAGTCTTGTCTAGTGATTAGAAAAGTGGCTAGAGACAGCACAGCCATTTTGTCTAAAAGACAGTGTTGCGAAGTTGATGAGTCTTTTCTACACCATATTAGAGACCTAAGTTCTTTTCTCTGTGCTTCTAGAACTAGCCTTCTAGGATACAGGTGTAAGGTCTTCCTCTATTATAAGGTATGGAAAGTGCACAGAAATATAAAACAAAAGGCAAAGATGAAACTTGAACTTACTATCTCCTAGCTCCCAGTCCACTGCACATTCTATGTCCAAGTGGTTTCAGGTGGTGATGACACTCTCATCTTTGGAAAATCATCTGAATTGGCAGTGCAGAGAAACAAAGAACAGAAGACCTTGTCTTCACTGATAAAAAAGATGTATTTTTAAATCTTGGTAACTAACATTCATGAGCTATCCTGAAGTAAAAACACAGCGAAGACCAGGTGCTTCAGTTTTACCATGAGATAAATGCATTGAGATCAATCCCTGGAAGAGGTTTAGGGTTGTCTACTTGGGAAAACTAAAGTGGTTAATCTTCACTGTGTTTTTACCTCATGATAGCTTAAAAGTAGGGCTGTCAAGCGATTAAAAAAATTAATCACTATTAATCGCACTGTTAAACAGTAATAGAATACCATTTATTTAAATATTTTTGATGTTTTCCACATTTTCAAATATATTGATTTCAATTACAACACAGAACACAAAGTGTACAGTGCTCATTTTATATTTATTTTTTATTACAAATATTTGTGCTGTAAAAACCAAAAGAAATAGTATTTTTCAATTCACCTCATAAAAGCACTGTGATGCAATCTCTTTATCGTGAAAGTTGAACTTACAAATGTAGAATTATGTACCAAAAAAACCCTGCATTCAAAAATAAAAAAATGTAAAACCTTAAAGTCTGTAAGTTCATTCAGTCCTACTTCTTGTTCAGCCAGTCACTCAGACAAACAAGTTTGTTCACATTTACAGGAGATAATGCTGCCGGCTTCTTGTTTACAATATCACCTGAAAGTGAGAACAGATGTTCAGATGGCACTGTTGTAGCCTGTGTTGCAAGATATTTATGTGCGAGATGTGCTAAAGATTCATATGTCCCTTCATGCTTCAGCCACCATTCCAGAGGTTGCTGATGATGGGTTCTGCTCGATAACGATCCAAAGCAGTGCAGACCGATGTATGTTCACTTTCATCATCTGAGTCACATGCTACCAGCAAAAGGTTGATTTTCTTTTTTGGTGGTTCGGGTTCTGTAGTTTCCACATCAGAGTGTTGCTCTTTTAAGACTTCTGAAAGCATGTTCCACACCTCATCCCTCTCAGATTTTGGAAGACACTTCAGATTCTTAAACCTTGGGTTGAGTGCTATAGCTATCTTTAGAAATCTCACATTGGTACTTTCTTTGCATTTTGTCAAATCTGCAGTGAAATTGCTCTTAAAATGAACATGTGCTGGCTCATCATCCGAGACTGCTATAATATAAAATATATTGCAGAATGTGGGTAAAACAGAGCAGGAGACATACTATGATCCGTCAAGGAGTTCAGTCAAAATTTAATTAATGGATTATTTTTTTAATGAGCATCATCAGCATGGAAGCATGTCCTCTGGAATGGTGGCCAAAGAATGAAGGGGCATACAAATGTTTAGCATATCTGGCATGTAAATACCTGGGAATTCCGGCTACAAAAGTCTCATGTGAATGCCGGTTCTCACTTTCAAGTGACATTGCAAAAAAGAAGAGGAGAGCATCATCTCCTGTAAATGTAAACAAACTTTTTTGTCTTAGCAATTGGCTGAATAAGATGTAGGACTGAGTGGACTTATAGGCTCTAAAGTTTTACATTGTTTTGTTTTTGAATGCAGTTATGTAACAAAAAAATCTACATTTGTAAGGCGCTTTATTGGAATTATGGTCTTCTGGATTTATTTCATGTAAGGAAGCTGCTATGTCAAAGCTGAAACATTAGGAATATCCATGAAGTTCAAAGAGAAATGATCTCAAGGAAGGAAAGGATGAAAAAATCATCAGATCCCCCAAAATTTTCAACCTCATTTTACATACAATGTTAACACAATTGGACAATAAGGGTAAGTCTTCACTGCTGGCCGGATGGGCGGGCAGCAATCAATCCAGCAGAGATCGATTAATCGCGTCTAGTCTAGATGCGATAAATCAATCCCCAAGCACTCTCCCATTGACTCCTGTACTCCAGCTCGGCGAGAGGCACAGGCAGAGTCGACAGGGGAGCGGCAGCAATCAACTTACCACAGTGAAGACACCATGGTAAGTCGATCTAAGTATGTTGACTTCAGCTACATTATTAACGTAGCTGAAGTTGCATAACTTAGACTGACCCCTCCCCCAGTGTAGACCACGCTTAAGATGCATAAGTATGATGGAATCATAGAGAGGGTTATTTTTAGTTAGTTAGTTAGTTAGTTAGTTAGTTAGTTAGTTAGTTAGTTAGTTAGTTAGTAAAAAAGAGTGTTGCATTTTGATAAGCAAGAAACTGAAAAGTGCCAGCACCAAAGACCTAGAATGACATGCTGAAAACTTAGCAAGCAGCTATCCTAATTTAAACTCTGAGACTTTTGTGAACAAGACTGAGCTCATCACCAGTTTTTTGCAAGCTAACCTTTAGGGATGGCTTGGAAACAAAGGCACCCATTGATCTCCTTAGCTACATTCACAAAAGATGAGAGTTTCCCTAACATAGAAACAGCACTATGTATTTGCTGACTTTCTGTAACCATGGCTGCTAATGAAAGGAGATTCAGCAAGCTAAAATTGCTTAAGACCTACTTGAGGACATCTATGGGGCAGGAAAGGTTAAGTGATCTGGTAGTTATTTCTATAGAGAACTCGGAAGCAAGTTGGGTAGACTGGGATGATCTAATGAATGAGAAATCTAGGGAGATCCCTTTGTAAAAATACTTAGTGATGAGTATGGCTTAGGGATCGGGGTACCCTAGGATGAGGGGGAACACTCAAAGTTAAGCATGTACTTATTTCCTTGCTGAATTGGAACACCCAAGGAGTCAGCGCCTATGGACTCTACCATTCTGACAATAACACTGGTGTAAGCATACATTAATGAGATTACAAGATGCTACACACATGGATCTAAATCTTTTTTGTCACACCCCGCTTACCATTAACGGAATCTGTCTGTGCTCCCTGTCCATTACTGCACAGTTGGCTCAGAAAAGGAGCTTGGGCTGAAGGTGGAGCTGGGGGCTGAACTGGGATGGGGGAGAAGTTGGGGGAAGAGGTAGAGCTGGCCTGGGGGTGGAAAGGGAAACAGGGCAGAACTGGGCTGGGCTGGGCTGGGGCCAGGGCCAGAATTGGGCATGGAGCAGGAGCAGGGGCCAGGGGCTAGGAGTGGGAGCCACAGTTGGGAACTGGTGCCAGGAGCTGGGAGCAGAACTGGGGCCATGGCCGGGGCCAGGAACAGAGCTTCAGCTGGGTTCGTCAGCGGAGCCAGGGCTGGGGCCAGGAGCAGAACCATGGCCAGGGCCAGGAGTGGAGCCTCAGCCAAGGCCACAGCCAGGAATGGAGCAAAGGGCAGGAGCAGAGCTGCATCTGAGGCTGGGAGCGGAGCTAGGGCTGGGAGTAGAGTTGTGGCTGGGGCCGGGAGCGGAGCTGCAGCTGAGAATGGGAGTGGAGCTGGGGCCCATGGCAGGGAGCTGAGGCCTGAGGCTGGAAGCGGAGCTGCAGTTGGGGCTGGGAGGCAGGGCTGGGGCTGGGAGGGAGCCGCAGCTGGGAGCTGGGGCCTGGGACCAGGACCGGAGCCATGTCTAGGGCAGGAGCTGTGTCTGGGTCTGGGGCTGAAGGTGAAGTTGGAGTGGAGCTGCACCTGGGCCTGGAGAGGAGCTGAGGGCAGAACAGGGCTGGGTGGCGCTCCCTCCCCATCCACCACAGGGGCTGACCTGGGCCCCACAACATCCCCCCAAAAGTTCCTCCTCATTCCCCTAGGGGGCATGCCCCGCAGTTTGGGGACCACTGAGCTAAGCAAGTAGAAAACAATATACTTTTTAGAGTGTATTATTTAAGTAAATTGTATACTGTACCCTAATGCATACTCACAAGAAGACAGAGTTAAAGTTACATGTTCAGTCTTAATATTTGCATTTTCTGACTCCTAGGTTAAAGTTACAACATAACTTTAACTTTACATTAACTTTTACAATAAATATATAGCTATATGTAGATATAGATATGTAGATATATAGCTATATATAATCATGTAGAAAACATTGTATTATTCTTTTGATAGCAGAACAATATGTAACAGCTGCCTTCCTCTGTCTCAGAAAAGATATAAAGTATTGTTTTTCCTTTAATAGTGATCCCTTAAGTCATGGCAACCTTCTCCAATTGCCATTAATTTGACACCCTGACAACATAAAGACAACAGCAGCACATCAGATCTAAAAGGATTGTGTATAATTTTCACTGCTAATGCATAGTATCTGCAGAACTGATATTAAAGGTAATTCAGCACATCATGTCTCGAAACCAGATACCAATGGGGGATGATGAACAAATTGAAACCTCTTGTGGGAAAGAATTTGACTAAATCCTAGCATTCCATAGACCATTCACATGAAATTGATAAGACTCTTGTAAATCACTCCAGTGACTTTGAAAAACTTTTATTAGATGAAAAGATACAGAAACAGGATGGTAAAAAAGGAATAAAAACATTACAGCAAAAATAAATAGGTTAAAAAATAAACCTGTCCTTTTTGGAAGGTCTACAAAAATCTTTCTGGCTACAGAAAAAACCTGTCAGCTAGTATTTTGTTTTCTAAGAACTCTTGTTTTGTTTTGGCTTTTATTTTAAGACATATTGAAAACTGGTAGAGTTGCAATTAATGGGAAGATGGGCTCATAATATATCTGAGAAGTGGAGCAACTTTCACCAAGACATTTTCATATTCAATGCTCTAAAATCTTATTGTCGTGTCCTCTGCTTGGACAAAGAAAGACAAACAGCAGTTTGGGGTACAGGGAGAAGGATGGCAGCATACAAATGTGGCCTTTGCGGTCCTATGGTTTCAAGTCAGCTGTGTGTTAGGCTAGTCCTGCACTACAGTTTAGAGCAGTTGGCTGCCAATTGTTCCATAGGGCTGATGCAAAAGCCAGAGATCACAAGGGTGTAGGGAAACCCTGGCCACACCACATACACTGACAGCAAAGTTGTGGGGTTGTCATCTAGTAGCTACTACTTTGACTTTAAGTCAAAAGAATAATAGTGGTATAATACTCCAGAGTCTGATTACACTGGTTTTAGGTCCAGAATCTACCAGTAAGACAAAGAGACTGTACTGCACCCCAGGACCTGGGCTTATATGTTTAAGATGAACATATGAACTGATCTTAAAGGATTTTTTGCACATGCTACATAATTAGAATATATTTTCCACTCAAGATAAAGACATATTTATGAATCTTTAATAAAGCATTATAGTGGTTTAATTTAGCATAAGTAATTTCTTAATACATTAATAAATTTAAAGATTTACTGTGATTAACAAGAAAACTATTGGCATATAATTGGTATGATTCAATCTGTATAAACAAAAATGTCCATTTAATAGCCGAGGAATAAAAAGCAAGAGGCAAACATAACCAGATATGTCTAACAATTATTTTTCTTTTCTGAAATCTTTGAATTTAGTTTTGTTTTGGTGATAAGAATCAAAGAAGCTTTTGCATTATAATTCTTAATATTTACCATGTGTGACTATAGTCACATAATATTGGATAAAATAATATTTACCATGTCAACTTGGGTAGCACATTACTAAGAAAGCTATATGGGCCATACATCAAATTGCTTTCTCTTTCCACTTTAATGTATCACATACTTTAAATGTTTTAAAAGGCTTGATAATCTAACCATAACATTTATTTGTTTCATAAATATACTGATAGTGACCATTTTTTCTTAAATGAATGTTTTCTTTTGTAAGAAGACAAAGTGATGTTTCCATTCAGAATTACTGAAACATGTCTCTGTTTCTCAGCTAAATTTAAAACTTTTCTTATTTTAAGAAAAGAATATTTATCATTGGAAATTGTTAAGGTCAATTTGCTTTGAAGATTCAGCAAGTCTCTTAGATATCAATTCCCTGTTTAGTGCATGTTATACTCCATTATATTAAGTAGCAGTTTTCAATACATTTCTCAAAATTCCTCATTTGACTTCCCATGTCAAGGGAGGATCTAATTGGATTTTTAATCCTTAGCTAATCATGCAACACATTGCATATAGTGTTTAGGTGGAAACTGAAAATTCTTTCCATTGCCCTATTGTAGCAAGCCAAGTTTGGATGTAACCTGAATCAGTAGAAAAATAATGCAGTACCCCCCAATACTGTATAGATGTTACATGAAAACAATGCACTTCTTTCTTAAACTGAAGCCAGTGCCTGGCCTTTGATGCAGCTCTGAAATAATGGACGACCATGGGCTATTTTCTTCTGGCTTCTATGGTTCAATACAGGGCTTGTCTCTTCTGTTTGTTTTCAGCTAATTGCCTCAAGATCTAATAAGTTAGTGATGATGTATGTTGAGTACCAGTGACCCCTTGCCAAAAGAAATATTATATCACACCAAAGTATAAAAAGGTAGGTCAGTCAAAATAGTTTTCCCTAAAAGGTTCTAATTTCTATTGTGTAGGTCAGAATTGGGTAGGTCAGTGATGGCATTAGCTCCTTTAAATGGATTGAGCAAGAAAAAATAAATCATGAGAGAAGTCAGTGGACAGGCCAGATGCAAACTTACAAGTGTTCTCTGTCTTACTATTGAAAGTTGTGGTAATTGTTGTTCAATATTCCTAGAAAGCCAGCATGCATTAGTAATAATCTATGACAAGAACATTGAATTTGAATGAGAAATTTAATCAGATGATTTTGTTTTTCTCATTGAATACAACTTTTGTAAGATTGTCTAAAATATTTTCCACTTCTATTCTCCTTAAGGCCTGATTGCAGGGAAAGAAATAGATGTTCAAAATATAGTCAATGGACTTAAAATTAAGTACATGCATAACTGATTGTAAAATTGAGGCATATCTTGCCAGCAGAATAAATCCCACAACTAGCAACATTACACAACCAAAATCTGTTTTTCATAAAAAAAGATTAAGCAGAACATGCCTCGATAAAGCCGAAGTACACAAGAAGTAAGAAAACTGTGAGATGACTTCTGATATATCAGCTTTTTCAAGACATCTTCTGATTCTTTTTATAATGAAAAATATTCACTAGTGTAATATGTAATATAGCTGTTTGAGACCTACTCTTTTCAGGTAAGAAAAATGAGGTACTGTCACAAACTGAGCTGTGAAAGAGGTGCTGCAGCAAATTGATTAACCGATAAATCAGACTATTAGGTAGTCATTCAAGAGGGGAGCTGCTAACAAAAGTATACAATCTCTCATTAAAACTAGCTACTATAATGGGAGGACATCAAATATTCTATCTATATTCTATAAACGAGGTAGGGAACCCTCTGGGAATTTTAGACCTATGAGACTTATTTCAATACTAGATACATTGGTTGAAATGATTGTTAAAAATACTATTATAAAACAACTGGATGAACATGGTATGATAGGGACAATGGCAACTTTTCCAAAACTAAGTCATGCTTCTCTATTCTACACGAATTCTTTGAATCATGAGTTAAATAGTGGATATTGAAGAATTGTTGATACAATTTATTTGTAGTTTCTACAAGCCTTCAATAAAATCATTCATAAGCAGCTATTAAGGAAATTAAATATTCATGAAGTGAGAGTCAAAGTTCTGTCCTGTACTAGAAAATGGCTATGTGCCAAAGAATATGAATGAATAAATGGTAGTTTTCAACATGGCAACCGTGGGGTACTCTGTGGTTCCTTACTAGGAAAGGAAATGTTTAATACTGGAACTGCTCAAACATAATTAAAAATGAACATTTTTGCATATTTTTTTTGGAATTTTTTCAAAACTTCTGAATCTTGTGAAATGGCCACTTCTATTTAATATATATTTTTAATGATCTGTAAAAATGGGTAAACAGCAAGGTGGCAAAATTTACAGATGACTGTAACTAATTAGGTTAGTTGAAACTAAAGAAGATTATGAAAAACTTGAGTGGGATCTCATTAAGCTAGTTGAATAGGTGGCTTGATGGAAGGCCAGAATCAATGTTTTCCAGATTAAAGGCAGTGCACTATATAAAATATCATGTTTTTTTTTATTTTATTTTTATGGAATTCCTTCATCACAAATAGTAATGCACCCAATTAATCATTCACTATGGAATCACTTAACAATTGTTACGTAATCAGTTATTATAAGCATTTATACTATAGAATTTTCTTAGCTACATATAGATTTAGAAGGATCTCGACAAAATACTGAAGATGATACTGAAGATATATGAAAATACAAAAGTAATATCCACTCTCCAAGAAGTCACAATACTCTTTTGTTTTCCTGGCATGTCAGTCCCTCTTGCTTTGAAATAAATGTCCAATTTGGACTATGTGTCTTCCATTATTTTATGATCCTGTTAAATATGTATTGTACCATACCTAAGGACAAGTTGGCAATATAATATGCTATCATGAAAGAAATAAAAATATACATTGAATGCATAAGAGTCTTGATTATTTGAAACACTGTTTTTGCAATATGATTTATCCCCTTTACTTATTGAGATCATGTCTGATATTCCCTTTGTTTAAAATATATCTAAGAATTCTATTTCTACTGCAAAAATAAATGATGAATTATTTATACATACCAATTATTTATGATCATTTATGCAAAGCTTGTCGTATTATGCATGCATAAGGGGATTAAATCACTGTTAACCCACAATGCCTTTAGGGGCATTATATGATAGGCAAAAAGTTGCTTATGTTTACTATTGTAGACAAACATATATGTTAGGAGCAAACATATTGTTTCTGCTAATTGTGAAGCTGAGTATCTGTTTTGTTAAGAAAGGAAAAAGTGTATTCAGGAATTGATTCCATAAGTAATTTTCAATTACTATATTTAATGTTCAGTAAATACCTTACTTGGATTAAAAATCATCAATAATTTTTACTGGTATCCATTTATTGGTACTCAAATTCAAATTTAATTCACACATGAAAAATGAAAGTAAAATAGCTAAGAACTCAATTTTTTTTTGTTTCTCCTAAGGCAATGTCTTTGTCACCTAATGATGCATCATTATGTGTTACAATTAAAATAAGTAGACAAATCAGTAAAATGCCACAAGGATATGACTTCCTATGCTATTTCCTGAAATCAGGTCTGAACTTCAAGGCAAATTCAGTGAGATAGTATTTTTTCACACTAATGTATATAAATGAAATTATTAACAGCATTCCTTTTTAATGGGAAACCTAATGGAGGGCTATCACAACCAAAGAACTTTCCTTTGATCTTGTTTAACAGCATTTTGCATGTCAGAGCCAAAATTATATTTTAAATATAATAATGAAAATATCTCCAGATTTTTTCCCTGTACATGTTTCAAAGCTAGAAGAGATTTTTTTAAGTTTTGGATTTTACAATTGTTCTCTCTGCTTCAAAAACAAATGAGTACATTTGGGAATGAAGTACAGTAAGTTAAGAAAATGTGTTATGGAGCCACATGTGTGCTCTAAGCAGCACTGGGCTAGGAGAAAGTTCATATGATTGTGGCCTGAGATAAACTGCAGTTCAAGGAAGAGCTAAGTGACACACCAGTTTAATACAGTCACTATCCAAATCTAGAGTTCTTGGTTCAAATATGGTTCAGGTCACAATCAACATACAGTTTCATCCTAGTTCCTAGAGGATATTAGTTCACATTACTAACCCTTTCCCACAAAGCATGGTACATTCCCATACAGTTGACAGTCATCCGAGCATTTCTGGCCTCATCTTTTTCTTGCTACTAAACAAAACAGCAACTGACTCCATATCTCATGGTTCCACCTCCACAGGAGCGTGGCTCCTTCCTATGCTTCTGTGTATACTCTAGAGCCTACAATTTCAGCATGCTTCACTGAATCATTGTCTCAACTGCCATGACACTTTAAAGTTATCCTAGACAGCCAATACAAAGAATTTTGGGGCATCTCTTGGAGCTGAAGGTAGTGTTCCGGACATCAGAGTACAGAAATAGGACTGAATCATTTGGCATTGGTTAACCTTCATCTATACTGGGGGAAAGGTCATGGTCAGATGACCTCAACCTCTTTTCCTATTCTGGACAAGCCCCCAGTGAAGTCAATGGAAAGGCTCCCATTGTCTTCACTAAGAACTGGGTGCTACAGCTGTGATTCATCACAGCAGTTAAGCATGTGCTTAATTATAAACATTTTGAATAGTCCTAGTGAAATCAATAAGACTACTTACATGCTTAAAGTTAAGCACATGCTCAAGTTCTTTGCTGAATCAGGGCTGCAGTGTGAACTTGAAGTCAATGGCACTGCTCATGTGTTAATTGTTTTGCTGGACCAAGGCCTATGGTTCTGATCCAAAACCCATTTTCACTGACTTCAGTGGGTTTTGGATCAGACCCTAAGTGAGTAAACTCAGCCATTATCTGCATAAAGCCTGGCTTAGTGCTATTAGTCTCTTATCTTCATTAATTGTAACTTAATATCTCTATTTTAACCATCTGCATTTCATCAACATACTGTAAACCAGATTCTCCTCTCATTTACATTGATTTTACTGAGCTAGTTCTGATTTATACTAGGGTAAGTGAGATCAAAATCAGACCCAATAACTGGAAAAACAAATGATTATATTAAAAGAAAAATAGTTTGAGGGTAAGTAAAACCTCTAGTCTGATTTTTTAATTAATATTTCCTTTTTGTGATGTGGCCCCGGGCATCCAAATATATATTCTCCTAATCCCACTTGACCTCAACCAAAATGTTTATGCCAAAGGTGCTCTCATGTTCCCAAGACTGAGGCTTAGCATAATAGATACAACCAAGGGGCATTCTTGCATTTTTCTCCCATCCTTTCATTTTAGACTAACTTTTCACCCACACTTGAATTCTGATTCCCCTCTGACTCATAGATATGTTTTCATGCAGAACATTCCTACAGCTGTTACAGTAGGTGGTTTGCCTAGAATGTCATAATTAACCTGTACCCTCTTAGCTCCTACTTACTAGGTTAAAGTAAAAAAAAAATCCTTCAAGTTGCTCATAAACCTGGAGTTTATGTATCATGTTGGCTAGTACTACACAGATAATCTGTCAGGCCAAGTTAATTCAATATTTTTGAAATCAAAATAGAAAGTAGAAACTCTAGAAATCCATATTTTGATTTTAAATATTCATTTAAAAGAAAGGACACTCTTTTTCAGATAGATAGATAGATAGATAGATAGAATTTTTTCTTTCAACTAAAAGCAGCAAAGAGTCCTGTGGCATCTTGTAGACTAACAGATGTATTGGAGCATGAGCTTTCGTGGATGAATACCCACTTTGTCAGATGCATGTAGTGGAAATTTCCAGGGGCAAGTATATATATGCAAGCAAGAAGCAGGCTAGAGATAACGAGGTTAGTTCAATCATGGAGGATGAGGCCCTCTTCTAGCAGTTGAGGTGTGAACACCAAGGGAGGAGAAACTGTTTTTGTAGTTGGCTAGCTATTCACAATCTTTGTTTAATCCTGAGCTGATGGTGTCAAATTTGCAGATGAACTGAAGCTCAGCAGTTTCTCTTTGAAGTCTGGTCCTGAAATTTTTTTGCTGCAGGATGGCTAGCTTTAAATCTGCTATTGTGTGTCCAGGGAGATTGAAGTGTTCTCCTACAGGTTTTTGTATATTGCCATTCCTAATATCTGATTTGTGTCCATTTATCCTTTTCCGTAGGGACTGTCCAGTTTGGCCGATGTACATAGCAGAGGGGCATTGCTGGCATATGATGGTGTATATTACATTGGTGGACGTGCAGGTGAATGAACTGGTGATGGTGTGGCAGATCTGGTTAGGTCCTGTGATGGTGTCACTGGTGTAGCTACGTGGGCAGAGTTGGCATCGAGGTTTGTTGCATGGATTGGTTCCTGAGTTAGAGTTACTATGGTGCAATGTGCAGTTACTGGTGAACATTAGGTTGAAGTGAAATGCTTTTATAAAAGGTAAGCTTTTTGACATAATATATGTGTTCAAAAATGTATTCAAAGGGCCAAACTTTGTGGACAATACTCAAGGAAGTAAAGTAGTCCCACTGAAGTCAATAGGACTACATTCACAAGGGAAGACAGTAGGATTTGGTCCTCAATTCATATAGTCAAAAAAACATGGATAAGTAACTTTAAGTCTGCTTGGAAATTTAGATTTGTACAGTACAAAAAATGATATAGTTAGCAGGGTAATTGAATGTTTTGAACACACAATATGTTTATCTGGAAGTAAATAAGGAAATAAGGCATAATATTTTAACGGTGAGTGCAATTAACCATTGGAACAATTTACCAAGGGACATGATGGATTTGCCATCACTGCCAATTTTTAAATCAAGATTGGATATTTTCTAAAAGCTACACTCTCTGAATTATTTTGGGGAATTGCTATGGCCTGTGTTATACAGGAGGTCAGACTAGATGATCACAGTGTTCCCTTCTGGCTTTATGATCTATGCAGCTATGAAAAACTTTGTTATTCCAAATAGCATTCAAAAATAATTTGAGCATAAATATTTATTAGCTGGGATGAGGCCACTTTGAAAATTTGACCTATGCAAATGTATTTATATTTGGAACAAAACAAAAACAAACAAAAATTGAGATGATACCTTCCTTCTTTTCGCTATTAAGATCTAAGTCCATATATTGCCCATGCTGTAGTTGATGACATCATTAACGTAAAAACTATGTAAGAAACTACCTCTGAGCATGCTTTACATATTAGTGACATCATCACTTGTTTCAAAAGAAGTAAAGAACCCTGATCTCTAGTCTTCATTGTGTATCTGAAAATCTATATAAGACCCCAATAATAGAATATATTGCGCTAGATTTAAAATCTTAACATAAAATAATTTTAAAGTGAAATGTTTAAGAATCAGCCCTTATTTGTCTAACAAGGCTTATATTTAAAATATGCTTCATTTACAATAGTGATGATACCATAAACACTTAAAACACTTTGATGCATTTTCATTTCACTTCTGATATTAGCAAAGGTAACCTCAGAATTCTGAAATTAATCTTGTCAGGTAAGTAAATGAGAGAGTGATTTTCAATATTTAAAAATTGATTTATTTATAATTTTTAAGTCTATGTATATGTTCTGCTAAAATATTTTGGACTATATACATTTTCTGTTTTTAATGAAAGATCCAATTCATACAGCCTTAAGGAAAGTAACAATTTAATTTAACATAACAAACATAGGATATGATTGTAGCTCATACTGCACCATGGGGAACAGCCTGAGGGGATAGCAGGAGCCTTGATTCTGACCCCCCTACACACACACACAATATTCTGAGTTTGTATGCAGGGTGATGTAATCTACTCTAGGTGAAGGGAAAATGCAGGAAACCAGCAACCAAAGTGTTCTAGGAGTCACTATTTGGCCATTGGTCTGTTCCTGGTACAGCAAAACATCATGCCACACCTTTCTCAGGACTTGTGGTAATTCCAACATGAAGTTCACAATTAAAAGTACCATTTTCATAAATATTTGTTGTCAATGTCCCTAAACAGCTGTAGTTCCCACGTTGGGGACCAGCATTAAATAGTTAATGCCCAGTTGTCAGAGACAATTACCTGAGCTACTCTTGAAAGTTTGCTTAATAAAGATTGGATGAAAATATCTACAGAACAGTATTTTTGAACTAGGATTGTTCATTTCCAATGATGCTGTAGAACAGACATATTTAATGTGTGAGAACTGAGTGTGGAGAAGAAGAGAATTTAAAAACTGTTGCAAAATACAAACAGGTTGTAGTATGTAAAACACAATTCCCCATGTAATCATATGCACGTACACTGATATTCATTCTCTGAATCTTAAAGTAATTTAAAAGGATAATTAGTGAGTAGTGTCTGAATTGGTTCCTCAGAGGGTTAGTGTCCATCCTGTTTGTCACTGTTTCTTTCCTAATCCTGCCTAATGAGGGTTTATGTTAACACAGCTAAGCACTTGCAGATATGCACTACCAAGCAAGCTAAGCTTAGAGAGGACATGCTGTTCAAATGTCAGTGCCTTTGGCTATCTTTCTATAAGATACTGATTATTACTTACTACATTTAACATTAAATGCTTCTATTTGTGTTTGTTTATAGATCCTGATTGTAGTTCATATACAGAGAACAAATAGCTTCTGTGCTTTTCCTTAGGTTTTTAATTTTGGAAACTCTTTGCTTATTTTTTTAACTTGTCAATCAAGTTCCCCCCCCCCCCCGAAAGATAAAAATGCATTTGACTTGCTGCTTTAAAGCATTTAGTGTAAGTTAAACAGAGCTGCACAAAACATTACACCAGAGGTTTGAACACTGGTGAACATCACTTTTTTTTTGGCTTGCTCTCACTTCAAAAGGATTTTTCAGTCTACAAAGTAGGTTCAGGTTTATCTGAGCTGGGCTAGAGATGTGAGCTTCAAATCTGTTTAGAGATGTACAGACAGTCTATCCTTCACTCTTTTTTCTTTCCAGTGTTGGAAGCTATTAAAATCTGCCAACACAATAAACATCAAATACTGACCTCTCCTCTCACGTTCATGTTTATTTCTATCTACAATTAGCAAGGGTCCCAGGCTGGTTCTGAATCCAGATCTGGACTCTCCCTGCTAAGTCCCTCCCCTCTCTCAGGGCAGTTTCAGATCTGAAATGCTATTTGGCCCACAATATCTGAGCCATGAAGTTCAGACCTGGATTTAAATCTCCCCAAAGTTAGGGAAAGTTCAGGTCTGGGCAGTGGCATTGGAACAATTTGTATAGTGAGGGTGCTGAAAGTTAATGAACCAAACTGTAAACCCTGTATATGATAGAAACCGCTTCTAGCCAGGGGGTGTGGGAGTACCCCCATCACCTCTAGCTCCAGCGCCCCTGGGTCTAGGGCTGAGTACATCTCTACTTTCAGAATAAAATTCACTAATTCACTTGAGCCCTGCATAGAAGAACCTGCTGGCAGAGATGCATACTCCCTGCCTTCTGTGGAAATGGTCTGCCTTCCAAGGCCTGCATAGTCCAGCGGCAAAAGCCACAGGGACGGGCTGCAGACTCACCTATCCCTCACAGATCCAATGACCCAAGTACCAACACAACTAGTGTAGGGGCTTCAGTTACTACTGTAGGCCATATGCAGTAGGGAGTGGGGAAAGCTCACATGACATCATCATATATTGACCCTGAGGTGGGGAATAGATTTTACTTTCCCTATTGTCCCATGCTCCACTTTCATAGAGCCTGAATAATCTGACTTTATATGACTGGAGTGGCTGTCATCTACAATAAATATAAGCATTAACAAAGAGAACAAGTGTGTGTGTGTGTGTGTGTGTGTGTGTGCGTGTGTGCGTGTGTGTGTGTGTGTGTGCACGCATGCGCGTACAGGGCCATCATCCCAAAATAATTAAATGAGTGCTTACATGTCTGGCAGGGGAGATCTACATACAGTATGCCCTACTAGCTTTCCCACTTATAATATAAAACTCAGTTCTACAGCTTGGATATGAATAATCAGAGATTTTGAAATACTGTAATTTCTCTTCCTGGTGATTCATGCCAACATTTCCTTTGGTTTCAATACGTGTGGGTTCTGTCTGAGTTTCACTTTAAATCTGGCATGATTTCAGACTCCAACCATAAATCAGCCCAGGTTCACTAAAATCTGAAGTCAAGTTTGATCCAAAGGTTTGTCAATCTTAGGCCTTGTCTACACAACATAGTTTTGTCGACAAAAGTCAGATTTCATCGCAAAACGCTGCTCTTCCTGATGATGTAACTCTCCTGCTATGCTGACATAATAAAACCACCGAGACATAGAGATTTTAGCGACAAAGTTAGAGTGAAAAGAACAGGAGTACTTGTGGCACCTTAGAGACCAATAAATTTATTTGAGCATAAGCTTTCGTGGGCTACACGAAAGCTTATGCTCAAATAAATTTGTTAGTCTCTAAGGTGCCACAAGTACTTCAGTTCTTTTTGTGGATACAGACTAACATGGCTGCTACTCTGAAAGTTAGAGTGATGCAGTGTCAGTGTGGACACTGTGCTTCCTTATGTTGCTCTAAGTGGCATCCAGGAAGCATTCCACAATGCCCATCATGACTCCTCTGGTAAGCAGTTTGTACTCTGCTGCCTTGCAGCCTGGTACACATGCATGTGCCCCTTCCCCTTTGAAGCCCCATTCCAGCTTTCTGTAGCAAACAGGCTCCTATGTGGTGTACTCTGGAGTTGCTGGATCTGTTGGCTGTGGGGAGAGGAGGCTGTGCAGTTGCAGCTCCGATACAGCCGTAGGAACTTGGAAAACCTATGAGCAGATTGTTCATGGCATGGATGAGAAAAGCACGAAAGGGACATGCAGCAGTGCCATGCTAAGATCAAGGAGCTAAGGCAGACATACCAGAAGGCAAGGGAGGCAAACCATCACTCTGGTGCAGTGCCAAAAACATGCCTCTTCTACAAGGAGCTGCATGCCATTTTTGCAGGGACCCCTCCTCTACCACCAAGAGCCCTGTAGATTCTTCAGTGGGATTGGAGGCATCGGCCAGGGAAGTCAACCTCGAGGATGAAGTGGTGGACAAGGAGGTCGAGTTGGAGGAGGATGTGGGACAGGTGACAGGCTCATCCAGTGGCTCATCCAGGATCTCTTTTTGACTCTGGAGGGATCTTGCCAGTCCCAGCAGTCTGGCTCTGGAGTGCCTGAAGCAGGAGAGGGGAGCTCTAGTAAATACTCATTTTAAATTGACACTACACAGTGAATAAAGTAGAGTTGTCCTTTATTTTGTTACATGGTGCATGTGAGAGAAGGGATTGAAATTAACAACACTAGGTACGCTTTGCCTCTGCTTTGCATTCCCCTGTGCAGCTACTCAGTTGCGGCCCAGCGGAAAAAAATGTTAATGCACACCCAGAACCCATGGGAATCCTCCATAGAGATCTCTAGGAAACTTTCCTGTAGAGACTCTTCAATCCTCTGCCAAATGTTCCTTGGCAGCGCAGCTTTGTTTCTTCTCTCCAATTAGCAATTATGTCTGCAGTAACAAAGCATCACATAGGTGAGCAGCATATGGATCCTGTTTGAAGCTGCAGGCATGCAGGAGATGCCCTTGCATTTTTGGTTACCCTCAGTATGTGATTTCAGCGTTGATCACCCCCATCTATGGAAAACAGTGCCAGTATTCAGAATAGTGTCCCTAGGTGCTTCTACTGATCCCTTTCTCAAACCACCGAGACCCTTTGTCCCATCTTGCACCACCATGTCTGGGCCAAACTCACCATCTTTAGTGCTCTGGCTGTGCTGCCTGCTTGCTAAGGGAAAGTGAGAAAGAGGTTTACATAACTTTAATGATTCAAGGCTGTGAGTGCACACACAATACTGGCTCTATTTATTGTTTCTTTTGCTTCTGCAGATGTGCCCTTGAGGGCCAGCTCCTACACATTGGCAGAGTGCCTCCATCACATAAGGAAGTGAAAGAGGAGTAAGGAGGACATGTTTCACAAAATGCTGCAATTGTGAAATCAGGCTGATAGCGAGCACAGAGAGTGGAGAGAGAATAAACAAAAAGACTAGAAATTTACAAAAGGAGAGGAGACTGGAGCAAGAGCAGATAATAGAGGGGCAGGATCCGATGATAAAGCTCATGGAGGACCAATCAGAGATGCTCAGGTCCCTGATTATGTTTCAGGTGGAACATATGCATGCTCGACTCCCGCTGCAGCCCACACAGAACTGCCTTCCTTGACCTCCCCAAACTCCCCACACACATTCCTCTCACATTCCGAGCCCATCACATTACTCCTTGCACTGCACCCATAACAGAAGCTGGACTTAAACACAGTGCTGCTCACTGTCATGTCCCTTGTAATAAATGTTAATCTGTATATTGCTGTTTAATAAAAATTTGGTTTTACAAAGATAGTGATTATTTATTTGTGACATACACAGGGAGGCTGCAGCAAAAATTAATACACAGTGGCAATTGGCACATTTGCAGACATGAATTAACGCTCAGGCTGAAATCATTACAGGGTTCATTCAAGGTAGCAAGTAAACAATTCTTGGCTGAATGCATTACAGAAAGACACATTACTGGGGCTGCTTCAAAGCCTTCCTGATTCCAATAGCCCCACCGCCACCATTGAACCCCTCTAATAGCTCTGGTGTCTGGCCACTAGAAATCAGCCACCAGGCAATCATGTCAACACTTCACGCCTAGGAAACTCCACCCCACCAATCCCCCCGGCCTGCTTCACAAATATTATGCAGACTACAGCAGGCTGCTCTGACTATGGGAATATTTCCCTCATTGAAGTCTAACGTACCAAAAAGGCTGCACCAGCGACTCTTTAATCTGCCAAATGCACATTCTACGGTCATTCTGCATATGCTGAGCCTTTTGTGGAAATGTTCGTTATTGCTGTCAAGATTTTCAGTGTAAGACTCTATGAACCACAGGAGTAAGTGGTAGACTGGATCTCACAGGATCACCATGGGCATTGTCACATCTCCTGTTGGAATCTTCTGTTCTGGAAAGAAAGTCCCTGCTTGCAGCTTTCTATACAGGCCTGAAGATGCATGTGTAATGCACCTTCCCTGACCACCCTACATTGATATCAGTGAAATGACCCCAGTGATCCACCAGCACCCGCAATACCATAGAGAAGTTCCCCTTTCTGTCTAGGGCAAAAATGGTGATATGTGTGCCATCTATTACCCCATTGCAGTTAGGTTATCCCATTGCCACAAAGCCATCCACTATTTCCCACACATTGCCCAGAGACACTGTCCTTTGTAGCAGGAGGTAATTAATGGCCCTGCACACTTGCCTCACCACCACCCCCATGGTGGACTTCCCAACTCCAAACTGATTCTCGACTGATCAGTATCAGTCTGGAGTTTACAGCTTCCACACAGAAATTGCCACATGCTCTTCCACTGTTAGGACAGCTCTGATTTTGATGTCCTTGCGCCGCAGTGGGGTGAAAACTCTGTACATAGTTCAAGGAAGGTGCTTTTGTGCATACAAAAGTTCTGAAGCTACTGCTCATTATCCCATACTTGCATCACAATCCAGTCCCACCACTCAGTGCTTGTTTCCCGAGCCCAAAGTGAGGTTCCATGCACAGCTTGTTCATGAATACCAACATCAATCTTGAATTGTTTCTTTCCATGGGACACAGCAGGGCAGGCACCGCGGATTCTTGTTTAGATTTGTAACTCATGAAATACTGCAGGATCAGACATGTTTTGTTCATAACGCTTATCGCAAGACTGGTGAGCAGTGCAGGATCCGTGCTTTCAGGCAGAGGTGGCATGCACAAAGTTTACAGGGGTAGTTGAAAAATGACACAAAATATAGTCAGAAGCCCTTAGAATTATGAGACAGAGAAAAATGCATCATAGGATGGTGATCCCACCCCCATGATGCATTGCGACCCATTCCCAGAACTCCTGGTGGGAGATGGTGATTTGCACTGTGGAGTAGCTACCCATGGTGCACTGCTCTTTCTGTTGGTGTTGGCACAAGGAGTATTGTATGAACATGCACAAGTGATGTAATTAGAGCAGTTTATGGTCATTGATGTAAGCTAAGTCAACTTAACTGTGTAATGTAAATATGGCCTTTGTGGCTCTTTCAGCAAACTGGATCAAAAATAATCTGTGCAATAAAACATGGAACCAGATGAGTTCCTCATGGATATGACCAGGAGTACTTGTGGCACCTTAGAGACTAACAAATTTATTTGAGCATAAGCTTTTGTGGGCTAAACCCCACTTCATCGGATGCATGCAGTGGAAAATACAGTAGGAAGATAGATATACATATAGATATAGATATACACAGAGAGAGAGAGAACATTAAACAATGGGTGTTACTATACACACTATAACGAGAGTGAGCTATTACCAGCAGGAGAGAAAAAAACTTTTCCTACTGTATTTTCCACTGCATGCATCCGATGAAGTGGGGTTTAGCCCACGAAAGCTTATGCTCAAATAAATGTGTTAGTGTCTAAGGTGCCACAAGTATCCCTGTTCTTTTTGCTGATACAGACTAACACGGCTGCTACTCTGAAACCTGTCATGGGTATGAGTTGCATAGTGAGCATTTCATACTAATTAAACTAGCCTGGACTAAAAACAAGCAGATAATGTGCTAATCTCTGTGCCTTCAACCACTCTCTTCAATTTCACTTTTACTATAACCAACAACTCTATATCTGAAAATAAGCTGAGTTGGGGTGCATTTGTATTATTATATTGCAGAAAGAACAAGAGAAGCAGCTTACAACTGTGTTTAGAACAATGAAAAAATAACTGGTTAAAGGGTACTCTGCCAAAGTACTGGAATTTTCTTTACTTTTGCTATACTTGAGATAATAAATATCATTCTTTTTGCATCATTTTATCACTTTTAGAAAGCTACCAGACAAAAGCAACCTTAATTCTCTGTTCAAATATGTTTACTTGTTGATAGAACATAGCTAGTAATTACATACAAATAACAGACAAAACTTTCTGGGTCATAGTAGAGCAGTCCCATCTCCAGTTTGACAGCTTTCATGCTGTTGAGGAGGATGAAACTCTTGGGGAAGGAGAACATCAACCTGGAATGGAGGGAAATAATCCCATAATAGAGACCTTCCTTCCATATGATATCATTGTATCCTCTCACACTAAGGATTCCTCTTAGTGGAGGGTACCCCTGGTATTAGGAAGAGATATGCAATAATAATGAAGGATTATTTTGTTTTGAAATATAGATAATTGGGTTTCTGATGACCAGGAGAACAGCATGATGAATTGCCTGCTGGGCGTGAAGGCTGTGGACCTATTGAGACATCTAGACAGACTTCCCCAGTTGCGTGCATGTCAGTGACTCAGGGAAGAATGCTAGAAAAGTGGTGTCTCAAAGTGGTCTCTTTCTAGAGGACTGCTACAATTCAGAGGCTAGATAAAAAAGTAGTTGCACGGCTTCTCCAATCTTAAAAAGTGATGATAGTGGAGGAGCATATTTATGCAGTTTGTGCTCACAAATGAATTTTGTGACCTATGCAAGGACTCAGCTGAAGAAAATTGAGCTCACAGTGTGCAAAATTGGATTGAGATCCCTTTGAAAATTTAATCCCAAGCCTCGTTTATTTAAAAAAAATTGAATGTCCAGGGAAGATATGGAACATGATGACTAACCCATGCAATTCACTGTTGTCCTGACAAGAAACATGGCAAGAAACTCAAAAGCACATAGAAAGAACAGATGGCCAGATTATTTTAGCAAGGGAGTCTGTCCTATATATCTGAGATTGGAAACAAATTATTTTGCTACTCCAATATGCACCTTGACTACTCAAGATTGTAGTGTACAGAATAACCTATGGGAACAAGCCAGTGGGAACAAGTCCAGAAGTGTTACCAATTCAGGTCATATCAGGCTTTACCTCATAAATCAGATCCTGACCTCTCCTGTTACAATGCACCTAAGGCCTGGTCTACACTAGGACCTTAATTCGAATTTAGCAGCGTTAATTCGAACTAACCGTGCACCCATCCACACCAGGAAGACATTTAATTCAACATAGAGGTCTCTTTAGTTCGAATTCTGTACTCCTCCCCGACGAGGGGAGTAGCGCTAAATTTGACACGGCTATGTCGAATTAGGTTAGGTGTGGATGCAAATCGAACTTAGTAGCTCCGGGAGCTATCCCACAGTGCACCACTCTGTTGACGCTCTGGACAGCAGTCCGAGCTTCGATGTTCTGAGCAGCCACACAGGAAAAGCCCCGGGAAAATTTGAATTCCTTTTCCTGTCTGGACAGTTTGAATCTCATTTTGTGGTTGGACATCGGGGCGAGCTCAGCAGCACCGGCAGCAATGCAGAGCTCTCCAGCAGACGAGTTCATGTAATCTCTGAATAGAAAGAGGGACCCAGCATAGACTGACCGGGAAGTCTTGGATCTGATCGCTGTGTGGGGCGATGAGTCTGTGCTTTCGGAGCTGCGCTCCAAAAAACGGAATGCAAAGACCTACGAGAAGGTCTCCAAAGCCATGAGAGACAGAGGATACAGGCGGGATGCAACGCAGCGCCGCGTGAAAATCAAGGACCCCAGACAAGGCTACCAAAAAATCAAAGCGGCAAATGGACGCTATGGAGCCTGCCACCACTGCCCCACCAGTGACCATGGACTCTGACGATGGGACAGTATCGACGGACAGTTCCTCGGTGATGTTCGCGGACGGGGAAGATGAGGAAGGGTTTGTGGAGGACGAGGCAGGCGACAGCGCTTACAATGCTGGTTTCCCTGACAGCCAGGATCTCTTCATCACCCTCACGGAGAGCCCCTACCAACCCTCCCCGGCCGTTAACCCGGACCCTGAATCAGGGGAAGGATCACTCGGTAAGTGCTTTAAACATGTAAACTTTTATTCTTAATATAACAGGAATCTGAAGTATGTGAAAAGGAGGTCTCTATATATATGGGGATAAATCAGAAATCCTCCTGGGAGATCTCCACAAAGCTCTCCTGGAGGTAATCGAAAAGCCTCCGCAGGAGGTTCCTGGGGAGAGCTGCCTTATTGGGTGCTCCGTGGTAGCACACTTTTTCGCGCCAGGCTTTCATGAGGTACTCAGGGAGCATTGCCTCCCCGAGCACGGCTGCATAGGCCCCTGGTTTGTGCTGGCTTTCACGCAGCATGCGCTCTCTATCTCATTCAGTGACCCTCCTCAGGGCGATCTCGCTTGGCGACTCCTGCATCTAATTAGGAAAATTACCATAATGTTATGCCTGGTCCAAAGTATTTTAAAAAAATCTCCGGACAGACGGCGTAGCAGAGAGTCAGCACGCTGCTGCGTGACAAGCGTAACGGGAAGCCAAAGAATCAAATGGACGCTCATGGAGGGAAGGGGGGGGGTGAGGACGCAAGCTATACCACAGTTCCCGCTGTGTCCGAAAATCATTTGCATTCTTGGCTGAGCTCCAAATGCTTCTAGGGTCAAACACAGGGTCCGCGGTGGTTCAGGGCATAGCTCGTCAATGTACAGCTACCCCCCACCCCCAGAAGGAAAAGGGAAAGAAATCGTCTCTTGACTCTTGTAAATGTCACCCTATGTGTACTGAATGCTGCTGGTAGACGCCATGCTGCGGCACGCTACGGTAGCATCCTCGCCCCCCCCCCCACCTCATGGGTGACTGATGGTGCAAAACGACTGGTACCCGTCCTCATCATCAGCCTTGCGGTAGATGATGTAGTGCAATAGGACTGCTACCTGTCCTCATCATCAGCCCATAAGTAGATGGCCTGCTAACCGTCTTCATCATAGCAACAGGGGGCTGAGCGCCATCAGCCCCCGCCCTTCATGTGTAAAGAAAAGATTCTGTAATGCCTGGACTATCATAGCAGCTGGAGGCTGCCTTACCCTCATTTCATTTCCCTAACAAGTCACTGTTTCTTATTCCTGCATTCCTTATTACTTCAGCATACAAATGGGGGGACACTACAACGGTAGCCCAGGAAGGCTGGAGGAGGAGGGAAGCAACAGGTAGGGTTGTTGCAGGGGCACCCCTGTGAATGGCACGCAGTTCGTCATTCCTGTGGGATCTGACACAGAGCAGCTGTGCTCTGTAGTTCTCTGATACACTAAAACCCTAGTACAGTTGCCCCATATTCTAGGCGGGACTGTTTCTATTTTTAGATACCATAAAGGAGGGATTGACTCGGGGAGTCATTCCCAGTTTTGTCTTTTGCGCCCCCGGCCGATCTCGGCCAGGGGCACCTATGACAGCAGCAGAAGGTGTAGTGCAATAGGACAGCTACCCGTCATCACCTTGCCAATTTACATTGGCGTGGTTGATGGTGCAATATGGCTGATAACCATCTCTGCTGTCATGCAAAAGCAAATGAATGCTGCTGTGTAGCGCTGCTGAATCGCCTCTGTCCGCGGCATCTAGTACAGATACGGTGACAGTGACAAAAGGCAAAACAGGCTCCATGGTTGCCATGCTATGGTGTATGCCAGGGCAATCCAGGGAAAACAGGCTCGAAATGATTGTCTGGCATTGCTTTCCCAGAGGAAGGAATGACTGACTACATTTACCCAGAACCACCCGCGACAATGAAATTTGCACCATCACGCACTGGGATCTCAACCCAGAAGTGCAAGGGTCGGGGGACACTGCGATGGGGTAGAACAGGGGCAGAGTTTATGCTTTCCGGATTGCCTGCTGCAGGAGTGCGGACGAGATAGGTGCTGTGCATGGTCTTGTTCACAGACACAGACTAGACTGTGTTCATTGTTCGCAGAAATGTATCTTTACAAGGTATTCACTCCCTCTTTCCCATCACACAGCTTCGACTGTCTCCAGACCTGCCACAGCATCCCCCTCACAGAGGCTGGCAAAGATTAGGCGGCGAAAGAGAAAGACACGGGACGAGATGATCGCTGAGGTTATGGGGTGCTCCCGAGACGAGGCGGACCAGCAGAGCCAGTGGAGGGAGACCCTTTCTCAGCAGCAGCGCTCACACAGCGAACGGGAGGAGAGGTGGCATGAGGAAGACAAGCAGGCGACTCAAACGCTGCTTGGACTAATGAGGGAGCAAACGGACATGCTCCGGCGCCATGTGGATGTTCTGCAGGACCGCAGCCAGGAGGACAGAGCCCCCCTGCAGTGTATCTGCAACCGCCCTCCCCCGCCACAAAGTCCCATACCTCCCGTCACCCAAAGTAACCAGAAGGAGTGGCGCCAGGGGCCGTGAAAACTGTCACTGCACCCCAGCAGAGTGCTCAAGTACCCAAAAGCTCTCATACCGTAATTTTTGAGAATTCCTTCCCTTCCTGACTCACCCTAGCCCCAATCCCAGTTTCATCCCCTGACTGTCTGGTTAATTATTAAAAATACTTTGCTGTTAATTACTGTTTCCGTCATGCTTTTTTACACAACGCTGTGTTTGAAGGGGTGGGTGGGGAAGGGGATAGGGTATTGCATAGGACAGTCACCTTTAGCATGGTACAGAGACGGGGGCAGGATCAGCAGCAGGTCATACACACAGTGCAGTCAGTAGGCACCCTGGTCAGTATGGGAGGCGGTTTGCAGGTTCTGTGTGGGTGGGGGGGTACGTGACTTTGTAGCGGGGGAGGGGGGTTACAGATCTCATGCAACGGTCCCTGTCCTGGACCACAGAGCCACGCAGCAGAGGAATCTGTATCCGTCCTCCCCCGCCACAAGGCCACATAGCCCCCGCACACAGAGTCCCAAAAAGGAGGGATGGCAGGCTCCGTTGAAACAACCAGTCCGGCACTGCAGACCGCTCTGGGAGCAGGAGCCTGTCATTCCTCGAGTTTAGAGGTGGTCTTTACATCACCGCACACCCTACCCAGCACAGTCTGCGTCCCAGTTTCAACCCTTTAATGCAAAGTCATCAATAAAGAAACCTTTGTAAAGTTACAGTGGAACATGTATTTTATTTTTAAACGTGTGTTGGAAGTGGGGGAAGCGGGGTGGACGGGGTATGTAACTGCAGATGCTGGTCAACAGTAACTTGGTAAAGAAACAGGGGCAGGTTCAGCTTCTCTGTAAAGAAACTGAACAGTCACAGGTCACGCTGCTCTCTGCTCGCTGGTACTTGAAGAGTTCCTTGTCGCTGTGCAAGGTGCCTGCATAGGGCTTCACGAGGCAGGGCATTAGCGGGTAGGCTGGGTCCCCGAGGATCACTATAGGCATCTGCACATCCCCAAGAGATATTTTGTGGTCCGGGAAGAAACTACCTTCCTGCAGGCGTCTAAACAGAGCAGAGTTCCTGAAAACATGCGCGTCGTGAACTTTGCCTGGCCACCCGACGTTGATGTTGGTAAAACGTCCCCCATGGTCCACCA
This sequence comes from Mauremys mutica, assembly GCF_020497125.1. Classification (NCBI taxonomy): domain Eukaryota; kingdom Metazoa; phylum Chordata; order Testudines; family Geoemydidae; genus Mauremys; species Mauremys mutica. Next base: position 173,290,902 of record NC_059073.1, read on the forward strand.
GTGCTCGCAGCACCATTGAAAAGTAGCCCGATTTCTCAGCAGCTGACTGTGGAAGAGGTGGACGATAAAGTGCGAGGAGTTGACAACGGCCAAAACTGCAGCAGGCTCTGTGCTCACAGTGCTGTGGTGCCCGTGCTGTCACTGAGCAGAAAAGTGCACGAACAGATTGCCCACAGGCGCTTTCTGGGAGGGAGGGAGGGCGTGACTGACGGTTCAATGATGACAGTTACCCAAAACCACCCTCGACACATTTTTTCCCCCAGCAGGCATTGGGGGGAAATCCCAGAATTCCAATGGGCAGCGGGGAGTGCGGGAACTGTGGGATAGCTTCCCACAGTGCACCGCTTCCAAATTCGACGCTGGCCCCGTTACTGTGGACTCACACAGTCGAATTAGTGTTTTTAGTGTGGATACACAAATTCGACTTCATAAGGTCGATTCCACAAATTCGACTTAAGTTGATTCGAAATAGTCTTGTAGTGTAGACATACCCTAAGAGAAGCTATAGCAGCATGGACCCTGAAATATTGTACCCGTTAAATATATAATGTATTGAAGAAAAGAAGAAAATTGATTGGTTAGTGAGGTGTATGGTCTGAGCAATGTAGATATCTTGGATGCCTCAAATGGTGGTAGTGAGACTACTCTTCTTGCTATCTTGTTGCTTTTTCTGTCAGGAAGATCAATATGAAATATTTCATTTCAGGTCTATATGACTTGATGTCTTTGGGGTGAGAAGCTGAATCACTCTCCATGTCCATTCAGTCCTTGGCTAATTGATGTCAGTTGTGATGGTGTTTTTGTGTGAGAAGGACATTTGTCTTACAGGAACTAATTTTCCCACCAGCATAATCATCGGCAACTGATTTCTTATACATCCCTGAACTGTCATAACATGGTAAAATTGCTTCAGAAAGTAATTTTGAACTGATAACTAGAAATAAAACTAGGAATAAGAATAATAAGAAATACTCAAAGGTTTTGCTTCACAAGCATTAGTATAAACAAATTTCATAGTGTTTATCCATGCGAATCCATACCCCTAAAATGAACAAACAGATAAATCAAGATCTCAAAGTAAATCACAATCTAACCTGGTGAATTTTACCTGGTTTTGTGTTGAAATTGTTGCATGGTCTGGAAAATATACCTTACAATAGAAACTTAAGAAGCTCAATTTATTTCACTTCAGAGACTTAATCATGGTCTATAAGTACCTGTGCTGGGAGAATATACCTGATACCTGAGGGCTACTCAGTCTAGCAGAGAAAGACTCAGTGAGAACCCATGGCTAGAAGTTGAAGCTAGAAAAATTGAAATGGCGAATTTTAAACAGTGAGGATAATTAACCATTGAAACAATTTACTAAAGATGTGGTACATTTTCCATCACTTGGAATCTTTAAATCAAGATTGGGTATCTTTCTAAAATACATTGTCTAGCTCAGCCATGATTAAGGAATTTGTGGATGATATACTATAGCCTATGTTTTTCAGGAGGTGATATTAAAAGATAAATTATTGCTTGTTCTATTCATTCTGAAGCAGCTGGCACTGGCCGCTGCTAGAAGACAGGATATTGGGCTAGATGGACCATTGGTCTGACCTAGTATGGCCATTCTTATCATAATAGGTCCTTCTGGCATTAAAATCTGTAGATCTATGAAAAATTGTGATTTTGTAAGATTTTGTTCTAAGACCATATATTAGCCAAGCTTTGCTAAAAAGCTTTTTGAACTGTGGCAAAACCTAATCCGAATTTCAAGTTTGTAATGATTCTGACGAGTTCTATATTTCACTGTGAACACTTTGTTTAGATGTACTGGCAACCCACTGGTTAAAGTCTCCAATCTACTTTGATTTTCAGTATTTTTAGGCTCAATAAAAATTGCTTTTACACAGAAATAATCATTTTTGTTTTACCCATTTAATATCATAAAAAGAATTATTTTTATAAAAGTAATAAAAACAGTCGAAGTGTGTGCATAGTGACCCAGAATTCTCAGGTGACTAAATGTGTTCAACTTCCAGTCCCATGCAGCTAAACTTTGCAAGTGTCTCATGATAATGGAATCTTTGTGAGTTGTTACTGAGACTGTTACTCTTTCCTCCCTTTTGGTATATTGTTACTATTTTAAAAATCTCTTTTGTTCAGTAAAGAAAAGATGGAATCAAATGTTTAAGTTTACCTCCCAAATGTGTGCAAATATTATTATAATTAAAGAAGGGATATTAAAAAGAGAAGTAAAAATTATACACAGCACTAAGGGCCTGATTTTCCTGTTGGCACAGAACATGTATTGGAAGTTTCATGTTTGCATTCCATTCAGGGAGAGTTAGACCTTCAAATATTTTATTTGGGTCTGCAAAGCTGACTACCACCAGGTGATGCATACTTTAAAAGTATCTGTGGAGACCAAGGCCTGTTCAATGTATGTGAGTTAGAACAGTAAGCATTTAAAGGACCAGAACCATAATATACAATACTGAAGGGATACATTGGTTTGGATAAAGAAAGAAATTTCTTCTCCCTCCAGCCCCCACCCCCACTTTTTTAACTGAACTCAAACCAAAGATTTTTAATGTTCTGAAATATTTGAGTTTATTTCTTTTTCTTGCTTGTAATTAATAGTATGGCACTAAGAAAATCAGGGCCCTGATCTTTGATTGATGCCCCCCAGAGACTACTGTAATACAAATAAATTGTAATGAAATACAACACCCCTTTGCTGATATTAAAATAATGATATTAAAATATTAAGGTTGCAAGGTCAAACAACTGCAAAAGTTGCCTCAGCAGTTTTAATTCTGCCTCTCATTTGTATGCATTATGACACAAACTTTAATTACATATTCATATATTATTTTTTCGACAGAACTCCTGACTCATTCAATACTATCAGGGAAAAAATGTTTCCCCACATTTTTTTCATTCCTATTTTTTTGACATAAATTTAACATGACAAGCCTTTTCCCTTCATCTAAACAAATATTTTATTTTATCTATTTGACTCTTGCATAATATTCAAGGGACAGTATACCCATATACACCCACTGTACTAACAGTGTTATTGAATATATCAAAAAATCCAACAATATGTCCTCAAATTTCATCAATTTCAAAGAAACTATGATAAAAAATTACTTCAAAGCCAGAACAATCCAAAAGGGTTAAAATGTAAATGCATATATAGTTTTTAGTCTCTCTATTACTGTTATGGAGTCTTTAACACCTCTTTATTTATTTACAAAAGCTTTCCAGCTCATCTTTAATGATGCCTTTCCTAATAGCCAACATAGACCTCCCCCACTGCAACTTGAGAACACTGCTTCTTGTTCTGTCATCTATCGCCACTGAGAACAGCAGAGCTCCATCCTCTTTGGAACCCCCCTTCAGGTAGTTGAAGACTGCTTTCAAATCCACCCTCATTCTTCTCTTCTGCTCACCCCGCTACAGGCCAAAAGAAATCTGATGATGTTGAACAAGGATAAGTGCAGAGTCCTGCACTTAGGATAGAAGAATCTCATGCACCACTACAGGCTGGGGACTGACTGGCTAAGCAGCAGTTCTGCAGAAAAGGACCTGGGGATTAAAATGGATGTAAAGCTGGATGTGAGTCAGCAGTGTGCCCTTGTTGCCAAGAAGCCTAATGACATATTGGGCTGCATTAGGAGGAGCATTGCCAGCAGATCGAGGGAAGTGATTATTCCCCTTTATTTGGCACTGGTGAGGCCACATCTGGAGTACTGTGTCCAGTTTTGGGCCCCCCACTACAGAAAGAATGTGGACAAATTGGAGAGAGTCCAGCGAAGGGCAACGAAAATGATCAGGGGGCTGGGGCCTATGACTTATGAGGAGAGGCTGAGGGAACTGGGCTTGTTTAGTCTGCAGAAGAGAAGAATGAGGGTGGATTTGAAAGCAGCCTTCAGCTACCTGAAGGGGAGTTCCAAGAAGGATAGAGCTCGGCTGATCTTAGTGGTGGCAGATGACAGACAAGAAGCTGTGGTCTCAAGTTGCAGTGGAGGAGGTCTAGGATGGATATTAGAAAACACTATTTCACTAAGAGGGTGGTGAAGCACTGGAATGGGTTACCTAGGGAAGTGGTGGAATTTTCATCCATAGAGGTTTTTAAAGACCGGCCTGACAAAGCCCTGTCTGGGATGATTTAGTTGGTATTGGTCCTGCTTTGAGCTGGAGGTTGGACTAGATGACTTCCTGAAGTCTCTTCCAAACCAATTTTATTTGATTCATGGGGCACTCTGGTACCGGCTGCTAACTAGACGTCGAGCTGTTGATCACTATCCGTTAAGCCCGACAATCTAGCAAGTTTTCTATCCATCTTATAGTCCATTCATCCAATCCATATTTTTTCAACTTGTTGGCAAGAATACTGGGCAAGACCGTATCAAAATCTTTGCTAAAATCAAGATATATCACGTCCACCCCTTTCCCCAAACCCACAGAGCCAGTTATCTCATCATAGAAGGCAATCACATTGGTCAGGCATGATTTGCCGTTGGTGAATCCATGTTGACTGTTCCTATTCATCTTCCTCTCCTCCAAGTGTTTCAAAATGATTTCCTAGAGGACCTGCTCTGTGATTTTTCCAGGTACTGAGGTGAGGCTGATTGGTCTGTAGTTTCCCAGGTTCTTCTTCTTCTCTTTTTTAAAGATGGGCACTACATTTGCCTTTTTCCAACTTTTCCTACTTTCTTTGCCAATTATGCTTAAGCAGATGTTCATTATTTTGTCATATATTTGTTAACTTGAGCTTGGTTTGTCTAATTTTCCATTGTTTTCATGTATATTTAAGTTTAAAAAATAGCTTTCGTGGTCCCTACTTAGGGTTGCCAACCTTCTAATTGCACAAAGCTGAACACCATTGCCCCGCCCCCTGCCCTGCACCTTCCACGTGACCCAGCCCATGACCTGCCCCTTCTCTGAGACCCACCACCTACTCACTCCATCCCCCCTCCCTCTGTCACTCACTCTCCCCCACCCTCACTCATTTTCACTGGGCTGGTGCAGGGAGTTGGAGTATGGGAGAGGGTGAGGGCCCCAGCTGGGGGTACGAGCTCCAGGGTGGGGCCAGAAATGTGGGGTTCAGGATGCGGGAGGGGACTCTAGTCTGGGGCAGGGTGTTGGAGTATGGTAGGGGTAAGGGCTCCAGTCAGGGGTGTGGGCTCTGGGATGGGGCTGAGGATGAGGGGTTTGGAATGCAGGAGGGGGCTGGGGCCAAGGGGGTTGGGTTATGGGAGGAGGTGTGGGATGTGGGCTCCAGGAGGGAATTTGGGTGCAGGAGCGGGCTCAGGGCTGGGACAGGGGGTTGGAGTATGGTAGGGGTAAGGGCTCCAGTCAGGGGTGTGGGCTCTGGGGTGGGGCTGAGGATGAGGGGTTTGGAATGCAGGAGGGGGCTGGGGCCAAGGGGGTTGGGTTATGGGAGGAGGTGTGGGATGTGGGCTCCAGGAGGGAATTTGGGTGCAGGAGCGGGCTCAGGGCTGGGACAGGGGGTTGGGTGGTGGGCTCTGGGAGGGAGTTAGGGTGTAGGAGATTGTTCTGACCTGGAGCATGGGTTAGGGTACAGGTGGGGGTTCGGACTCCAGACAGGCAGCGCTTGACTCAAGCTGATCCCGGTTGGTGGCACAGTCTGATCATTTATCCACACTTCAATGAAATTCAAACATTTTTTAATGTTCATGAGTTTTTTTTTATTTTATGTTATGAGTGTCTGATTCCAACCTGGACTCAACGACAGGGTACCAAAATGCCTTGAGAGTGTGGTATTGCTATCTCTGTCAGTTGAGGGAGTAATGGAGAGTGAGCTTCATGAGCAAGCTTACTTTGGCAGGAGTTTATTCATGATTTCTCAATCAGATAAATTAACATAAAGTCTGACAATCAGCCAATAAGCATCCTAACCCTGTGGGGCTTTTCAAAACTGAGCTTCTGAATTATTGGAGGCCCTCCCATCCCTATAAATATATAGACAGAAATAAACAAGTAAAAAAAATCATTTTGAAACATTTTAACCTGAGAAGTAATAATCCAACAATGATTTTTTTCCCATTGTTTTGAGAAGAGGATGAATAAATCATACTGTAATTCAATAACTAAGCAGTTAAAGGAACTACATAAAAATTACATGAGTATTTTAAACATTAGGGTAAAATTCTGCTTTAAGCCACAATACTGAACAGAGAGTAGTACCAATCTCAGGAAAAACACTAGAGGTCCTCCTGTGAATTGTAAAATCTCTCTGTGCTGCTTCTTGCTGGGGGCGTGGGGACACAATCTGCTCCATATGTTGAGTGGGAACATATATTGCTCCCCCTGGGTGCTGGACCCAGAAGGCATGACCTCACCCATTTCTGCCTGGCTCTTCTTTGACATCTATAGTTCCAATCCAGGCACTGACTGGTTTTATGGTTGTGGCCAAATCACTTAAGGCCAGATTGGACCTGTAAGGCACAGCCCTGAAGTAGGGGAATGCAGAAAGGGAAACACTGCACTGGGAGCCTGTAGACATGCGGACTCACCCTCCTGCTGGTGACTTCTGGGAATTAGCACATTCCAGCTCCGGAGCACCCTCTGCAGGCCAGTGATCCGCCTGTCCTCTGGCCCCCTGTGTCCCTCCCAGACCCGGTGCCCTGTTATCTGGGGCACTGCCCTGACAGAAACCCCTTTCTCTCAAAGTCTCCCCACCCTGGGGAACCCCCACCCACTATCCCCACCTCGCCTCAGTATCAGGTTACTGCCAGTCATCGTCTAGCCCCCACACCCTGGGGCAGACTGCAGTATCAGCCTACTCATCACTGGCAAGATTGGGTTTGGATCTGCTGCCTTTACCTACCCCTGGGCTGCTCTCTGCAACCCCCAGTACCTGTTAGCCCAATCCTAGGCCGCAGCCTGGGGCTTTCCAGGCTGGAGCTCCCTAGCTCCTCTGCCTTTTCCCCAGCCCTGCTCCACTCAGGTTCCCTGTCTCTAGCTCCCTGCAGCCAGGCCCTTCTCCCTCTACAGGCAGAGGGAGACTGGCTGGGCCTCTGGCTCACAGCCTTTTATAGGGGCCAGCTGTGCCTGATTGGGGCATGGCCCCAGCTGAGCCTACTTTCCCCAATCAGCCCAGACCTCTTGCCCCAGACACAGCCCTCTCCTGGGCCATTTTCCACTCCGAAGGGCAGGAGCAGGTCACCACCACGCTACAGAGCCCCATGAGGAAAGTCTTCTGTGGCTCTCAGGGACCTCCTGAAGCAGCAAGAGTCCCAACAGCATGTGCTCATCTCTGCACCACCATGGCCAAGCCCTCACCTTGCACCCTGTAAGGCTGCTATCTGTGGTGTCCAAATAGCATAGTGCCTGCACTCCTCAGCTACACTGTGGGTGAATTTCAGCTCAGAGGATCTAGAAAATGGAGAAGAAGAGTCAATGTCACCTCTCCTTTCCTTACTTGTACATCAGTGCAGGACCAGGTGTACTCTGGACCTTAATCTTGTCTCAGTCACCTTATCCATTAATGGAGATAATATTAGGTACTTAACTCACAGGTTTGGTATGAGCATTCAGTAGTTATTTTTTGTAATGAGCTATACTGTATCTATGCTTAGTATTATCCTTAATTTTAAGCCCCAAAAACCTAATGCAAAGCTTAATTTGCTTTAAATATGAGTCCATTCTATCTGTGTAGCACAAAATAGGACATATCCAAAATGGTCTCTGCTGATTTTTAGACTTGGTTTTGAAGAGAATATATAAAAATAAAATATTGTTGGTCCAACCTGCAATTCTGATTCAACATATTTTTCTTTGAAAATATTTTAATGCTTTTTCTAATGTTTGTCCATGAACCCAATGGAGACCAAATATAACTTCACGCCTCTTTCTCTAGGCATTTAGGGTTAAATTCAGAAAGAAATGTAGACATGATCACTGGGATTCATAGTCTAAAATTGGCACCTAGGTCCCTATACAATGAAAGGGATTCACAAAATCCAGCAGATTAGGGGGTTCCTCTTCTAAACAAACCAATGAGAGATGCCAATCTGAGGGATGTATGTTATTCCCCACCCCTCTCTCAGAGATAGGTATCTTAATCTGGGCTGCAGAGAGTTGCCTGTCTCAGCTTGGGATTCTCAGCTGCAAACCCTCTTTTGGCATTAGGTAGCTATACTGTTTTAACAAGAAGCACTGAGAGAAATGTTCCCCCTCAAAACTTTTCGTCCAGTGGCTAAGGTATCACCTAGGACATGGGAGACCCCTGGTTCAAATGCCTTCTCTGCCTAAAGGGTAAAAGGCATTTGAGCAGGAATCTACCATCTCAAAGGTGAATGCCCTAAGTGCCAAACTGTAGTGTACCCTAATATGGTGGGAGAGCCCCTCAATCACTCCTATAGAAACTGTTCCACTGTGGATAATAAATAAAAAAAGGCCTGTGAGTACAGGGACTGGATACTTCATTTCTCAGGGAAGTGCTTTAACCACCAGGTTACAGAGTCATTCTTATTCTCCCTGATTTTTTCTATCACCTCTCTCCCATCTCCCCCACTCCACCAGAGAAATAATGAAAGACTCATTGGACCAGACAGAGAAAAAGCACATAAACAATCACGGGAAAGACTCAGTAGCCTGGTGGTTAGCACTCTCAGCAGGGAGACTCCTGTGCCAATGACTTTTTTTTATTTACAATACACAGTGGAACAGCTTCAGTAGAAGAAATTGATTTGAGGGCATATCACATCAGATTAACCCATAGTCCAGTGGTATGGGGACACATATCTTGGAGGTAACAGACTCCCTTTGAAAACCTTTCTCCCCTATAAGTGGGGGAAGGACTTGAACCAAGGGTCTCTCACGTGAGCTAAGGGTGTGAGCATCCTAATCATTGGATTAAAAGCTATGAGGGAGGTTCTTTTCCTGTTCCCCCTCCTCAGCTGTTTTGTCTAAGCTCACCTATAGGCCTGATCCAGTAGGCAAGTTCTCAGCACACTAACAAGATCTGGGCCCACAGGTAACTTAGGCAAAGAAACACGTGTCTTCCCCCACTTTGTGCATCTGCGGCTTAGATGTCCAGACACCTAACATGGGAATGCAGTGCATATGGCCAGAAGTAGAAACATAGCTGCTTAGGAAGGTTTTGCTGCAAAAATATAGGCACCAAAAGAGTTTATGCACCTAGGAATCTACCACCTCACAGGTGAATGGTTCAGGGGAAGCTGAGCAGGGTTTTTGTGAATCCCAGTGGGACCTGATTCTGGGATTTACTCATCTCAGGTGGCAGTTAGGTGCCTAAGTCCCTTTGTGAATCTAGTCCTTAGGAATTGTGTGTGTCTGTGTGTATGAGAGAGATACTATTATGGAAAGATAGCACATCTAATAACATAGTAAAACACTGATTTAAACTTGAGATATTTGACCTAATGAAGAAACAAAAAGTACATGAATTAAATGCTGTCAGCGTGCAGGTGGAGGGGGCGTGCATGGATCAGCATTCATGTTGTACTCCCCGTCAGTACTCAGTCCAAGCTGGGGAAGCTAATGATCCAACCAATGGAGCAAATTTTGTGATGAATCCTGGTCACATGCTAAGAAAAAGAACGCAAGTTTTTCTCACCTTCCGCATCCTAAGGGCTGGGCTTTCCTCCCCTCTTTGTTCACATATTTCTTTTCAAATAAGAGTAGTTAGCAAACTAGGATGATGCAAACTGGAATGTTTGAAACCGAGTGAGAAGATACAGAATGATCAGCTGGCTGAGATTTAAAGTTTATATTGCTTTCTTCAGGTTAGTATTTGTTGAACAGCTGGAGTTGCAAATCTCAAGCTTCCGAATACTCTGTGTTTGGGAACACCAAACACCATTCCACTCATATACTAGCACTGCTTTTTAATTCTACAAAGAATGTTGCCTTCAGTCAAAGGCTTTAATCCTCATGTCCCATAGCGTTTATGGCAAGGAGTGAGAAGGTCTATTTAGGGAAGCATTTCAATTCTCCCTCCGGCCAAATCAAAAACATGTTATTTCTAATGCCAGCACAGTGGCCTCATGTGCTAGGAAACTAGTGACATTTTGACACAGTCAGGGACAATTGTGCATTACATGGTGCTGCTGTTTATATCATAAACTGCAGCTTAAGTATTTGGTGAGCATTCTCTCTGTATCTGTAGCATTGTCTCTTTGCCAAACAAGTTACTGTCAACTGGGAATGCTGTAATGATGACATAATATTTATATTACCGTGTATTTTGTTGTTTACCCCATTTTCTCTACACAGTTCCCACTACTAGAGGTATATGAAAGGATTTGCTTGTTTTCACTGTACTAATATTTATGTGTAAAAATGAATATTCTCATGACTCTCAGAGAAAAATCACCAATTTACCCAAAGCTTACATTTACCCATAACATAGGCACCAATGGAGCACCCACAGAAAAAAAAATGGGTACTCAGCACCCATCGGCAGCTCTGCCAATCAGCTTCACCTCGCCCTCCTCCAGTGCCTCCTGACTGCAGGTGATCAGCTGTTCAGTGGCGCGCAGGAGGCACTGGGGTGGGGGGAAAAGGAGGAAGGGCAGGGGCAGGGAGAAGCAGGGGTGGTGTGGAAGCGGGGCCTAGGGTGGAGTGGGAATCGGGCACCCCTGGGGAAATGAGAAATTTGGCACCTCTGACCCATTACCACAAAAGAAAGCTAGTGCCATAGTCTGTGAAAAATCTTGTTTACTCTTTGTAAATTTCTCATGGCAAAAAAATCTAGGAAATTTCTAAAGCCATGTTCTTTTAATTCTCACCAAAAAGTGACAAAAATGTAGTGAATGAGATACTTTCCCCTTCCCCTCACAACTCACTGTTCAAAAATATATGTAAGTCTCAAGCTTAATAATGTCTGGACATGCAGAAAGTGCAAAAGATCTTCAAAATGCAAAAGACTACCAGGGAGATGTGACCCATGTAAATATTCCATAAACCACCTGGACAATTCTTTGTAGGACAAGACAATTTCCGCATTTTCCAGGAATATCTTGAAGTTTGCATGGGGTATTCTGAAGAGAAAGATGACTATATATTCTACCAGTCCATAGTGTTTCCTTCATTGTTCATGATCTACTGGAAACATGTTTGTTTTAAAGCTTCTAAATACAAAATGAAGTCCTGGGAACTGTAACCAGCTTCTTTTACAGCACACGATAGAGCTTGCCGACACTGACACCTTCAGCAGATTTCTAGCCAACCCAGAGGGGTTCTTCTGTAGAGCCTGCCCAGTGATAGGTAGAGTTCCTATCTTCTTTCATACCATAACTTTGATACCTCATTTTGTGACATAATAGGTTCCCTCAAGAATTACTGCACAAAATTTTAGATCATCTGTGAATGGAGTATGTGTGTGTTCAGAGCAGAGACTTGCTGCCCATCACCAACGGTCAATAAAGGATTCTAAGGGCAAGTCTACACTACAGCACTACATTGGTGCAGCTGCATCGATGCACTTTCCCATTGGCATAATTATTCCACCTCAGTTTTCAGATGAAGTAGTTCAGTCAGAAGCACTCTGCAGCATATACTTGATATTTCTGCCTATTTTGCTTACTTTCCTTCTCGGTTACATTCAGGATATGATGGGATTTTTGCTTTTTCTGTATATTGTTAATTATTATTGTTTAAGAGCCTGACCTACTTCTGTTTAAATCAATGAGTTTTTCTCTGACTTCAGTGAGGGTAAGATCAACCCCTAAGTTAAACTTTCCTCACTATTCAATAAGGAAGGAGATATTTGGTATTCTGCATTAGTTACATTCTTTTAATTGATTACTACTATCTATTTTACTTTATTTTATTATATGTAATTGATTATTTTGTCTAACATTTATCTAACATGTTTTATTACTTATAAAATAAAATAGTGAATTACTTTTATAAAACAAAAACACTTTTAAGTGGTGTACCCCAAAGCTCAGTTTTTCAGGGCATATTCTTTATTATACACACATTACCTTGGGGTGGGGGGGAAGGTAGAAGAGAAAGAGAGAATAAAGACTGGGTTTTTTTTATTTTAATGAATCCCCTTCCCCTCCCAACTTCATCCTCCAAAAAACACTAAGGAAGTTTGCTGTTTTATAGTAAATATTATAGTGTGAATATGCAGAATTTCATTGCAGTGAAATTTCAAGTGGTTTTATGAACCCCTAAAAGGGTGCATCCTGCCCTGAAGGAAACCATAAAGTTTCTGATGGCGCTCATAATTTTAAAACCTGTGGATATGACAATCAATTACAAGTCTTCTAATAACTGGTTTGCACACATGGTTCATGCTTTCTCAGAGTCATAATTATCTTGTCTCAATATCTAACGGTATATTGTGTAAAAATTTGCGCTGTGGGAATCTGAACATGGAACTTACTGGCTTATGGTTTACACAGCAAACTGCAGGTATGTTTTCTCATTAAAACAACAATAATTTTAATCACACATACTATTACCTAGGCTACGTTGAGCAGATCTATTCATGTTAAAATGGATTACAAACAAGACAACTTCAAAAACCTTTCTTGTTTATTAGGAAGGCCTTAGCACCATGTTACAACTGTTTTCCCCCTATCAGTTCCGCATCTTCTATGCATAAGAGATTCAGAGATGTGTTTTGCTCCCTCTTCTGACATAATTAGGAGGTTTCAAAAAAGGATCAACAAAACACATGACAAAATGTTTGTTTATTTGAAAACCAGGGAATCCTGCATGTGACTGGCAGTTTGCAATTACAGAACAAAGTGATCCCCCATTCAGTTTTCCCACTGAGAAAAACAACTGCTTATCTTATTGCCAAGATGAACCCCTGATTTTCAAGATCACTCACTTAACATAAACATACCATTATCAATGTAAATTTCCAGGGACTGACAAGAAATTTCTAGGACTTTAACAGAAGAAAATATAGGTAAACTATGTAAAATACTATGCAGGAGCTCACCTTTAAAAGAATGACGCATGGAGTTTATAAGTGAGGTTTTCACAAAGCCCAGATGTGATCAAGGTAGCGATGTAGAAGCTATGAAGCTATAGAAGCTATTAAGCCCTCATCCTGCAAAGACTTACATATGTGCTTAACTTTATGCATTGTGAGTAGTCCCACTTAAGTGAATGAAACTAAACATTTGAGTGAGTCTTTGCAGGATCAAGGCCTTAGGCAGTAAAAGGGACAGTGCTGTTTTTAATGCTGCCTTAAAAAGAATAGGGGAAAATGACTGTTCTTTGTTTTAGCTGTTGTATTATTTATTTATTATAGTAAAATCATATTTTATAATAATTTTGAAAAGTTCTCATTCTCAATAGCAGCACATCACATTTTTTTCTATTTTTCCTTTTCTTACTATAGCTGGTAAAAACACAGAAAAATGATTACATGAAACAAATCAAAATGTCAAAGTTATTTTCATTCCACATGGTGCAAAATAGGTCCATTTTCTGTTGTTTTTTGTGTGTGACATTTTCTTTGCTATTTGATATCAGCATTTTCACCCATTTTTTTATTGAAATAATTTTGTAATATTTTATTTACTAAAAAAACTGGTTTCCAGAAGAAAATACAGATTTCAATAAATACAAAGTGCAGATGGCAATTTAAAAAATGATTTAAGTAAAAAAAAATTGTTAAAGATTTCAATAAAAGATGGAATATATGAAAAACAGATAATTTTGATAAAGTCAACCATTTTTCACAACAATTTTCATTTTTGACCAAAAAGTTATTTTTTGATTAAACAACTTTTGTCCAAAAAATGTTGACCATCTTTATTTTTTACTTGGCCTTTTTTTATATTGGCCCAGATCTAGCTGAGCTGTGCATGTTGCTGCACTAATGGGTGGCCGCTGGAAGATGTCCATATGCTACCTTTGCATTCCCCAATCCTGGGGCTTGCCATGAGCTGGAAAGGGTAATGGCCAGTGATATTAAAGACTGGGGATAGGCTTATGCAACCATGTAATGGGTGAGGGGGACTGATGGAAGGAGGTGGCACCGGCCTGTCTCCGACCCCCCAGATACCGGGAGCTCTCCTGCTCCCCTGTACTGCTGCCAGAGTTGGGAGTAGGATGGTGGGGTCATGAGCTAGGTGTAGTTGTGAGGGGAGTCTGGCCCAACTCTTTCCCTCATCCTTCTTCCTCACTCTCTCCCCTGCTGCTCCAAGCATTCTCAGTTCATCATGGGCTTGGATCTTTGGAATACTCGTGTTCAGTTATTATTCTGCCACACTGTAAAAGTTTCTTTCAGAGCACAAGTGAGAGAAAGGAAATGGCTTATGACAGTTTCTAACTCAGGTAAACCTGAATGCAATTTCATGGGATACAGAAAAAAAAACGCTTGTCTAGCTCAAAGACTTTATCCTTGACAAATCTCAGCCATCTGTTGCAATTAATGGAGGTGTTCGAGCTTCTCAAAAATTGATCACAAGAATCTGGGAGTTTAATGGAAAGAGGTAGGGCACCTAAATAAGGGGGTCACTAGCAGCTTTTTCTATTATAAGATCTAACGTTGTGTTTATAGTCTGAATTTGTGTGGGATGAGGAGGGCTTCAGACTGGGGGCTATTGTGCAGGTAGGAAAAGGCTCAAAATAGAACCAGAAACATATCAAACCTATGTTTGATACATTGCTACCTTTATCACATCTGGGCTTTGTGAAAACCTCACTTATAAACTCCATGCGTCATTCTTTTAAAATGTTTTATAGGGTTTTATGTATGTGTCTGATGAGAATGATCTGAACACTGCTTTTGGAGCCCAGGGGTTTTTGTACATATTTTTCTAGATTTTATTTGCAATAGGGTAAGTTAGTCTAGAATTTTAAAAACTCATCTGGTAGATCTCCTTTTCTGTCTTTTGTTCTGGCTTTGCTTTTGATTAAAATCTGTATTTAAATTATTCTAAAATGCAGGAACTACACTTGACATTTCAGTGTTCTGGGAGATAAGCACAAAGCTTCCCCTTTAAATTCTTCCTGCGTCCTCACTTACATTTGACTAGCTTAGAGCCTGCTTTTGGTCCTGAGATTTTGGTG
Organism: Mauremys mutica; assembly: GCF_020497125.1. Classification (NCBI taxonomy): domain Eukaryota; kingdom Metazoa; phylum Chordata; order Testudines; family Geoemydidae; genus Mauremys; species Mauremys mutica. The sequence goes on from NC_059073.1 coordinate 173,305,938, forward strand.
TCATATCTGCAGATTTTATGTTGGATTGAATGGATTTTTATTTCATTGCTTATATTTTCATCTTGGAGTTCCTGGAAGGCAGGGTTGGTATGTCACTCATCTGTTCTGGTAGATGTCTCTTGTAGAGTTCAGAACAGTGGTTCTCAAACTTTTGTACTGGTGACCCCTTTCACATAGCAAGCCGCTGAGTACAACCCTCCTTACAATTTAATTCAAGTGCTCACCTGGGATGTGAGCACTTGGGATGTGGGAGACTCAGGCTAAGGATTTGCACCGGGGTCTCCCACCCCTCAGGCTATTAGATGATCTCCCTCAATCTCTGCTTTTGAAGCTATTCCACATTGTATAAATAATTAAGTAGATGTTAGAGAAAAGGGACTGGATGCTGCACCTCCAAGATGGGTTCCTGTGATAGAATGTACCCCTCTGCACCCCCACCCTAAACACTATTGTAATAATCTTTGTACAAAGTATGCCTTGTGAGGTATCATTTGAAAACTCATAATTTTCTGGTCAATATTGTCCTGATAAAATATGTGTGGCAACATTGTATGTGAAGTTATATGATTCCATTGTATGGTGTTATTAACACATATTCCAAACAGAAGCTGACAAACAGGTCTGTTCTAAACAAAGGAATGTGTGCTCTGCTTAATTTGCATTTAAGCAGTAAACAGTCATCAAGAAGGAAAGGGAAACAAGGAAGCTCAAACAGGTGAGAAAAAAACAGCAGGGGACATCCTGCCCTATAGTCTTTTTGTCTCCTGAATCTCAGCTGGAAAGAAGGGGACTGACACTATTAAAAGGAGGGACAAACATCTCAAGACACCACCCTCTCTCTGTCCTTGACCATTCATTTTCTGCACCCAAAGCAACAGATTCTGGGGTCCAGAGCTAAAAAGTTTGGTCATTAAGACTGCTGAAAACATATGGTGAGAAATGTTGCTTCAATCTTATATAGTTTGTTAAGTTAGGCACTTGTATCGTTTTAACTTTATTTTCTTGTAACCATTTCTGAGTGTTATGCCTCATTACTTGTACTCACTTAAAATCATTTTGTAGTTAATAAACATATTTTATTGTTTTATCCAGTACAGTTTGTTTAAATTGAAGTGTCTGGTAAACTTCATTTGGGCTGACAAGTTCTGTGAAAATTATTACTTTTAAAGAAATAACAGACTTTACATAAACTTGTAGTGTCCAGGAGAGGGCAGGGCTGTACAGGACAAATGTTTCTGGGGGGGAAGATTGGGGACTGGGTCTTACTGGGGTCACCCTGCAGTATAAGCAAGTGTGGTAAGGGCTAACGTATGGTAAGGGCTGACTGGCTGCAGCACATACAGAGACATAGCTGGTGACTTACATACTGGAGGATATTTGTGAGCAGTCGAGGGTGGAGGCTACAGCAGCAAAGCACTGTAAAGAGCACCCCAGGAAAAGGACAGGGGTTACACAGCTGATCATTAGTCTGGATTATACCCTGGTATGTCACAGTGGCACAGTGAACTAGGGTTTATGCAAAGCTTGTTATTTGAAAGTGAGGTTTACACTTGAAGCACTGATATAGCAATTTGAAGTGAGTCACGAGTGTGGTGGCTGGAAACAGTCCATGCAAGGCTACGGTTTGTTGTTTTCTGATTGCTTATTTCGGGTAAGGGAAATAGAAAGAGTAAAGCATAAAAATGAGCACCATCGAAATAACTGCAAATCTAGAATTGGCCAGATTAGAGAAAGATGAAAGAGAATGTGAGCACCAAAGGTGGCAAGCAGACATGAGGATCAAGGAGCAGAAGGCTGTGCATCAGCAAGCCAGAGAGCTTAAAGAACCAGAAATAGTCCTCCAATGAGACCTGGAAGCTGAGAAGCTAAAAGAAGAGAGAGAAATATCTGTCCACAAGACAGCTATGGAGCTGAAAGAGAAAGATACCCAAGAAAAGGAGAAGGAGAGGAAATATAATCAGGACATGATGGAAAAACATGAACAGATCCCAGAGTCACCAATTTCTCCCTCCACTCAAGGAACTCTCAGCTTGAACAAGTTGTGTCCTGATTACAAGGGATCAGACTGCACTGAAGAATACCTTACCACTTTTGAAATCTGTGTGAAGTTCATAATATTCCTGAGGATAAAAAAGTCCACACACTGATTGCAAAACTGTCTAGTAATGCTTTGAAAATGTTTAATCAAATGCCAATTTAGGAATCTTTAATGTATTCTGAATTTCAGAAAGCTGTTTTACAGTGGTTTCCAATTACTCCTGAAGAGTATAGGTTGAAATTTAGAAAACACAAGAAAAGCTCTGGCATGATATATAGTGAATAGGTCTATAAGTTGCAGTACCGGGTTTACCATGCCGGCAGTAGCCCACACTCAGAAGGGGCCCTGGTGTCAGGACTGTGGCCACACCTCTCCAATCTGCTCTGCCTGGATTCTGCCCAGACGAGGCCCCATCCACCTCTCCAGCCCTACATTCATGGTCCTGTATGCAATTTCCCCACCCAGATGTGGCCCTCGGGCCAAAAAGCTTGCCCACCCCTGCCCTGGGGAATGAGTGGTGGGCTGGGCCCCTCCAGGAATGTGGGTCCTGAGGGAGCCTGGCCGGGGCAGGCTGGGCTCCTGCTCTGTCCTGGCTGGTTGTGCTGCTTCTGAGAATGCCCCATGGGCTTAGTTTGGGGGGAGGGGAGGAGATGGAGCAGTGGGTAAGGGACATGGGATGGGGAAGAGAAGGGGATGAGGGAAGCGGGGGCAGGGGGGAAGAAAGGAGTGGGATGGGGCAGTGGGGAAGGTGCATGGGATGGGGAAGAGAAGGGGATGAGGGAAGCGGGGGCAGGGGGGAAGAAAGGGGTGGGATGGGGCAGTGGGGAAGGTGCATGGGATGGGGAAGAGAAGGGGATGGGGGAAGCGGGGATGGGGAGAAGCTGGAGCCCAGCATGCAGCATCCCCTTGGCAGAAGCTGGGGCTCCCCTGTTAAACAGGCCTATTGAACCCTCACCCTGACAAGCCCCACCTCCCCTGCATCTGTACCACCCCGATGAGCCCCCCCAGACACCCTTCCCACTGAGCCCCAACCACCTGCACCTGGACTCCCACCCAAATGAACCCCACCTCCCCTACACCTAGGACCCACCCCCCTGCTGAGCCCCAAACACCTTCACCTGGACCCCCTGCAGAGTCCCATTGCCCCTGCACCTGGAACCCCCCCCCATGAGCTTCTGTGCATCCAGATCTCCCACTGAGCTGCCTGCACCCAGATTGCCCCACAAAGAACTCTCTTACCCCCACCTGGATCCCCCCACCCTAAGTTCATCTGCACTTGGATCCTGCTACCAGGCTGAGACTGTTGACCCACACCTGGTGCGCCTGGCTCAGAGGGGCTCGGCCCCAGGGTGTTTCTGGGGCAGGCCTGGCCCTTGCACTGTGTCAGGGTCAGGTGCAGCCTCACTGCCGAGTCCCTGTCCTGGGGTGGGGTGCAGGGAGGCTGCAGGATAATCTCCTACCTCCATGCATCCAGTGGCCAGTACTCCCCACTGCCATGTTGGAGCCTCCACATTTAGTTATTGACAAATAAAATTTTCAGAATTTTAAAATATTGTGTGCAGAACTTTTAATTTTTTGGTGCAGAATCCCCTCCGGAATATGGGGTGCTTTGCAGCTGTGATGGTGGGGATATGAGGAAGGTGATGGGCAGTGGGGAGTTCTATAGGTGGGGGGCACTGGGTGGTGTGCAGGGTGATGTGCAGTTGTGGTGGGAGGCCAGCGGGGGAGGTCTCTAGGAGAGGTGGGGGCTGGGCATAAGGGTGGGGCACTGGGCAGGGGGGTGGTGTGGTGCGGGTCCGCCCTCAAGGGGAAGGGGCATGCTGGCAGTACAGGGCTGGGCAGGCCAGTGTGCATCTGGCAGCTGCAGGTTTGTAAACAGTGCCCTCCTGCTGCACTGCGTGGAGAGGGGCTGCTCCCACCATGCTGTGCCTCACTGTTCCCAGCTCACCCTTCATTCTGGAGGCTGATCATCCTGCCCCCCTGCACCTTGCCCCGTGGGGGCCCACAAATGTGTTTGGTGGTGGTCCTGCAAAAAGTTCATCCAGCCCTGATAAGTTGTGTGACCTAATGAAAAAAAATGGGTAAAGGAAAAGGGCCTGAGGATTATAACCAATTGTTTAATCTCTTTACTCAACAACATTTCCTAAGTATATGCACTGAAGGTATTAGGAATAGCCTGTAGGATATAGCTTAAAATCTGTGCAAGAAATGGCCACTGTGTGCAAGCCCAGATGTCCAATGAGCTCAAACCACACACAGAAGGAGGGGTACAAATCCAGTGTAAAGGGGGGGGATCCCCCCCGAATAGTTCCTCTTCTGGAAATCCCCATCACAAACCTCCTGTGAATGAGGAGGGTCCAAGAAGGCGTTTCCAGTGTATGTCTACTGAGCACCTGAGAAATCAGTGCCCTGAGCTAGAAAAAACTAAGGCCATCCAACCCATGTTAATGCAGCTGTCCTTAATACAGAAGTCCGTGAGGTACTGCACTATACTCTGTATTGGATTATTTTTTAAGTCAACTCAAAATGTACAGCTGGTGTAGAATGTAGCTGACCGCTGCTACATATATGGACCGATTCTCCAAAGACAACATTGATTTCATATTCATTTATAGGTGAAATTCAATGTTTTGATACTGATCTGTAAAGCCCTATGAGGTGTGGATTGTAGGAACCTAAAAATGCTTCTTCCTCATGGATTGTGAAAGCAGTTGAAGTCAGCTTCTGGGCTGTTTTACTGTGTCCCTAGATTTGAATAGGGCATAGACATAATGGAAGGCCTTCAGCTTTGGAATTTGCTTCCTTTATTGTTCCGATACTTGAACTTCAAAGCAAGGTATAAAGGCTTTATATCTTGTCTTTACTCAGGCTTTTGACTAAAGGAGTGATTGAAAAAAAATGCACTTTTTTCTAGACCATAGTGCTTATTTGTCAACAAGTTTTATGGGTTTTTTTCATATTTCATACACATGCACTAAGATTGTTTAAGGAAACCTTTTGTAAATGTCAAAATGAATGAATGAAGAGGTCCATAGCATTTATCAGAAATCTAAATTTTACCCTTAATATTTTACCCTAAACCACACTTTTCCACCCAGCACATAAACCTAGCTGGCACATCTTAGAAGAAGCACTGATGGGACTGGGATGTGATTTGCCCTGATGAGGTGTTTAAGATAATTTTACAAAGAAATTGGAATCATGCACTGCCCTCAGGGCATCAGATTTTATATGGCAGTGCTCACATAATTACCCTAAAATGGATTGCCATAGGACTCCCTGGGCCTCTGTCTGGAATAAATCCCACATCCAGATAGAGAAAGAAAAATGTGACTGGCAGGATTGGCAGGATTTTGGTATGTGTTAACTTTCAGATCTCTAAACTGTAACCCAGAAGCCTTTTTACACTTGTGACTATTTGTGTAAAATGGCAAGCATGACCGTAACCAATTTTTAAAACATTATTAGCTGAGGTTTTAACTTGGGATGGAGATGTCCTCTTGCGACCAGCCATGTCCATGTCCTCTGAGATATATCATTAAATGACTAGCTAGCCAGAAATTAGTGGCCTCACAGATCTATAATTGCTTTATATATTGTCTATTTGGCCTACTGCTGCCTTTTCAGGAGGCCAAGGTTACTGCATCACAAATATCAGAGGAAAAAATGGACATTCAGAACAATTTACCAGATATCAGATTAATTTAGGGGAAATTTCTTATTTTTATGTCTGCATACATTTTACCAGACACCAGCAGCTCTTGTGGAATGCCAATAAAAATGCATTTAATTTTTACTTAAACCATTTTTCCTTTTTATTTTTTTTAGAGGGGGCTGTGGAGAAAATAGTATGTGATCATGTAACCAAAGTCTATCATAATGCATACACACAAGGGTGCTGAAGTAAGGTTGTGAAGGAAAGCTTAATTCTGGTATTTCCTAATATTTGAGTATTTGACTTTGCCAACAATGTTCTTTTAACATAGGGGTTTTTTTTAAATGGAATTTCCTACTATTTAATGACTTAAAAATTGACAAAAACAAAAATTACCATCATGTAGAACTATACTGAACCCACTTGAGTCATCAGTAGAGTTGGGATCTTTAGATCCACATTACAGTCCTCCACTGCTTGAGCTAACACAGTAATGGGAGCATATCCATGGGCATCTGGGACTGGGGCTGGGACACATTTTGCCAGGAGTTTCACATCTATTTGCTAGAGAGGAAGGAATGATGAGATTCAGGAATCCTGGATTCTATTCCAGCTTCTGAGGGATGTGATTTCTAGTGGTTACAGCCTTTCTACCCCAGCATCTCCTTCTACCTTTCAGCTCTTATCTCCAACTCCTGCCCCTATTCCTGTCTTCCTGTCCCTCCTCCCCCATATTCCTATTCTCCTCTCTCTTCTGCTGACTTGGCTCCTGCCCTGTCCCCCATCCCCATGGGTCCCTATGGTGACGGGTTGGACGCCCATCCAAGATGCCACCTAATGCGCTGGAGTTTCACTGTGCTTGCCCGTTCCACCAGCCTGGGCTTCCTCACCCTGTCTATGCTGTGCCAGGCCCTCAAGCCTTCTCTAGCACATGCACACAAATAAGGGCACACCCAGCTGCAGACACAGACTGAAATCAGCTCTGTGTGCGAAGACTTACCTAGGAGAATGGCCAACACTCATGTGCACACATCCTTTGGGGTATAAACCTAAAATAATATTGTCTTGTGCTGTATAGAAAGATCTGCACAGCACAAGCTCATAAAAATCTGCCCTTTCCCTCAATGTGAAGATAGATATGCACAGCTTTTTGCCCCCTCCCAGATATGAATTACACAAACTGGGTTTTGAAATAAACAAGAAAGTTTATTAACTACAAAAGGTCAATTTTAAGTGATTATAAGGGATAGCAAACAGAAGAAAGCAGATTACTGAGCAAATAAAACAAAAACACACAAACTAAGCTTAATACACTCAAGAAACAGGTTACAAAATGTAATTTCTCACCCAAAATCTTGTTTAGGCAAGTTGCAGAGTTTCTGTAGCTTAGAGTTCCATTTATTTCTCCTTATAGACTGGGTGCTTTTAGCAGTCTTTCTTCTTGGGCGAGAAGGCAATGGAGAAGAGGCAAGATTAACACCCTCCCCAGCCTTAAAAAGGATTTACCTAAGGTGGGAATCCTTTCTTTGATCTCCACCCCCTCCAGCAGAAAAGTACCAGCAAGTTAAGACATTGTCAGTACCAGGTGACACGGTCACTTAACCCTGCAGTGTCAATGCAGCATCCCCGTAAACTTCTCAGGAAGGAGTGAGATTAGCATTTTCAAAGTTCTATTGTTCTTCTTAATGGCTCATCCAGGCTCTTTGCCTACAGTCTGGTGGGTATTTTCCAGCTGAAAACACAGTTGTAATTGTTACATAGTTAATATTCCTATCTCCAGATACAGAAATGATATATGCATACAAATTGGATAATCACATTTAGTAAAGTATAGTCTTTCCAATGATACCTTACAAGATCCATCTTGCATAAAATATATCTTAATGATATCCATATCATAAGCATATTTCCAAAAAGAATATGGGGTACAATGTCACATCTATCCTCACCCCAACCCTTTACCTTATCCACTATTCCTCACTTCTCTGAATATGTGGAGCAGTTAACTTCCTCCTTCTGCTCCAAACCTACCTCTCCTGTCCTGCAGTCTGCCACTTCCAGCAGCTCCCATTGGCCAGAAACAGTGAACCACAGCCACTATGAGCTGCGGGGGGGGGCATGCCTGCGGATGATCAATGTAAACAAAGTGTCTTGCAGTCTGCTAATGGATTATCCTGATGGGCCACATGCCAAAGGTTGCTGACTTCTGTTGTATATAATGCCAAGTACTCAGAAGAATCAGGTTCTAGTTGTCTCAAACTGATACCAAAAATTAGTGGATACTTTTGACTTTAATCTCTCTGTGCCTCATTTTCCAATCTGTAAAATGGGGATGATGCCACTTCCTCACCTCAGGGGTGTTATAAAAATTAATTCCTTAATATCTGTGAAGCAGTCAGATACTATAATGATGCGCTCCATTGAAAAACCCATGAAGAAATTAATAATTCTGTCTCGAGAATACTGTTCAGTAAATAAGGTCTAGAGACATACATTGAACAATAAGGATAAAACAAAATTTTGAATAGCTGCTCATTAAGTGAGCACCATACGTTCTGTGCACTGAATGAGGCAGAGGTCTTGGGAAAGAAATAGTATGTGATCTTGTAATTAAACACTTTATCATAATGCATATGCACAAGGGGCTGAATTAAGGTTGCACAAACAACCTTGACTCTGGCATTTCCTAACCTTTGGGTGCTTGATTTTGCAACTTTAATAATGCAACTTATTTAACATTGATTTTTTTGTGTGTGAAAAAAAGGGTAATCTGCTGGCGGGCCGGAAGACATTTTGTTTACATTGATCATCCGCAGGCATGGCCCCCCGCAGCTCCCAGTGGCCGCAGTTCGCCGTTCCCGGCCATTGGGAGCTGCAGGAAGCAGTAGGCCACAGACGGGAGAGGTAGGTTTAGAGCAGAAGGAGGAAGTTAACTGCTCCATGAATTCAGGTAAAAAGCAAATCTTTCATTAACTATAATGGGAACAGAATTTGACTTAAGCTCTCTTACAAAGTAAGATCTAAACTATTTGTATAGTTGTTAAATAGCAAGACCAAAATCAAACTGCAAAAACAGGTCCATTGTTACTGGCCCCACTTCTTACCACCAATGAGCACGAGTATTTGCTGATGACTCGAAGATCTACCTCTCTACTCCAGACCTACCTCCTTCTGTCCAAAGTAAAATCTCAGCCTGTCTCTCTGACATCTCTTTGTGGATGTCTAGCTGCCAAGTAAGCTTAATATGTCTAAAACTGAATTCATAATATTTCCCCAACTGCTCCTCCCCACACATACACCTCCTTTCTCAATCACTGTGGACAACACCACCATTGTGCGCATCACTCAAGCCCATAACCTAAGTGTCATCTTTGACTCAGACCTCTCTCTAGGTCCTCACAGTCAGCCTATGTATAAATCTTGCACATTTTTTCTGCACAACTTCTTTAAGATATGGCTTTTCCTATCCATCCACACAGCTAGAACTCTCATCATCTCAGGTCTCAATTACTGCAATATCCTTCTCTCTGGCCTTGCCAACTACAACCTTGTTCCACAAGTATCAATACAGAATGCTGCGGCAAAGATCACTCTCCTAGCCTGCTGTTTTGACCACTCCTCTACTTGCATCCTTCCACTCATTCTCCCTTCTCTATTATATCAAACAGAAGCTGTTTGTCTTCACTTTCAAGGCCTTCACAGCCTATCCCCATGCTACTTATCTCTCATTCACAATCAAAATGTTGCCTTCCACCTCTGATTGTCCCATGATGTCAGCCTCACCCACTTGTTAAATTTTCAAACAAGCACCTTCGTGCTTTCCTTTATGCTGTCCCTCATACTTGGGAGTAGCTCCTTGTCAACATCCTCAAAGCTACCTCATTATCCTCCTTCAAATTCTTCTTAAAATGCATTCAGGAAACATGACAATAGTTCCTGATACACTGATGCCACTGCTTATCATGATGACCAATATTGTCTGTTTCTTGTACTCCCCTATCTGTCCATCAGTAACCATTTGTTGTCTCTAGTCTTACACATACATTGTAAGATCATTGGGATAGCGACTGTTGTTTTCTTCTGTGTTTGTACAGCACCTAGAATAATGGCATCCTGGTCCATGACTAGGGGTCTTAGGTACCATGATAATAGAAATAATTAATAATAATAACAAAGTATTTATGCTTTTCTAACTCTAAGCAAAACTCCTACCTTACACTGTGGAGAAAGACAGAGAATTCTGTTAACAATTTATAAGAGGAGGTTAAAAAAATAGCTTGAGCTCATGAATGCAACTATTTTAGAAGCAAATTCCCCTTGAGTGTCAGGATGGAACATCCCCAGTTCCAATTTTTTGTGTTTTAATCAACTAAGCAATAACTTAATCAACAAAGCAATTCAAAACTTTGTGGGGTAAAAGTGCATCGTTTTATTTTTACTGACTGATTCATCTGCTAAGCCAGCTACAAACCAGTTGTTTTTCATTTGGAGAAAACTGGAAAGGGAGATCAATGACAGAGAATGTCCTCAGCACAATTAAGAAACAGTTATTTTCTGTTTTTATTACTTTCATTTTATATCTTTTCCTTTTTTTACCACATTCACCCATGAATTATATTATTATTTTATTATTAATTATTAATTATTATATTTATTATTATTATTATTCCAAAATTCTAACTGCTTTCATTTTCAGTTTTACTTATGGAACATTGGCAGAATACGAACTTATTACCTCCCATAGACTTTTCTTCAGTTATGATACTCAAAATATTTTATTTTGGTAACTGTCTTCTAAATTTTGATGAGCTTTTATTGGTCTAATTGAAAGGAGCAATTTAAGTGATATTTTTTAAATCACAAAATATTTGTTCAAAATCTGTGTAAACCCATTTCTTTAGCTTAACTTCATAAAAGAAAATAATCCTGTTGAGGTTTTTTTAAGAGGAAACCTTATGACAGCTACTGTTCATGTTCTCATGTTATCTCAATTGCCTCAACAAAAGCTAACAAGCTACCCAATTACAGCCAGAAGCCTGCACCCATAAAATACCTTCAAAAATGACTCCTGTGTCCTAACTGCTGGCAAAGTGAATACAAAAGAAAATGTTTAAGTTGCGGCACATCTCCTGCCATACTGATATGGAAATACCATTTCCCCTGTCTGTGCACATTTGTTTGTTTGTTCCATTAACATTTTTCTCATGCCTCTGTGTCATGGAGGCCTCTACCTGAAGTAGAATTTGTGTGGTTTTACTGCCTGGGGTGGGGAGGATTTGGGAAGGCCACTAAATGCCTCCTCTGTGAAGCTTAGCTCAACAAGCGCTCCCTCCATATACTCACACAGCAGGGCTTGAGGAACTAATCTGGGCACAGCAGCAGCCAGGCCCAGTGCAATCCATGGCTGCTATAGCAGCTGCAAATTAGCTTAGTTGCAGTTCTGTGGTCTGGAGGGAGGATTCTTTCCCCACACTCAATGGATCCTGGGGTGTTTTGAAAACGTGTTAAAATTGCAAGCCACCACTTTAAATTCTGGGGGGTTCTGGTCCTGCTTGAAGGCTAGAGGGCTCTGTAGGGAAGTGCAATCTGACCTCTATTTTTCTGATTTGACTAAAAGTAGGGAAGTGGTATGGGCCACCGATCCTCAATCTGCAAGATATTCAAGTCCCCAGGCATTTTTTCTTCCTTATTCTTCCCACAGCAATGGGAACTACAGACAATATATTCCTGCTGTTGTGGCCTTCTCCTCTAGCTGCTGGGGACTCAGATGCCCCAGAAAGCCATTTGGCCAGTTCCTAGGAAGAATGCAGGATTCATATAACTTCATTTTTTTCTGAGTATTTTATTTGTTTAAACACAAATAAAACTAAATCATAGAATCATAGAAAATCAGGGTTGGAAGGGACCTCAGGAGGTCATCTAGTCCAACCCCCTGCTCAAAGCAGGACCAATTCCCAACTAAATCATCCCAGCCAATCAAGACTGACCTTAAAAACCTCCAAGGAAGAAGATTCCACCACCTCCCTAGGTAACCCATTCCAGTGCTTCACCACCCTACTAGTGAAAAAGTTTTTCCTAATGTCCAACCTAAACCTCCCCCTCTGCAACTTGAGACCATTACTCCTTGTTCTGTCATCTTCTACCACTGAGAACAGTCTAGATCCATCCTCTTTGGAACCCCCTTTCAGGTAGTTGAAAGCAGCTATCAAATCCCCCCTCATTCTTCTCTTCTGCAGGCTAAACAATCCCAGTTCCCTCAGCCTCTCCTCATAAGTCATGTGCTCCAGCCCCCTAATCATTTTTGTGGCCCTCCGCTGGACTCTCTCCAATTTATCCACATCTTTCTTGTAGTGTAGGGCCCAAAACTGGACACAGTACTCCAAATGAGGCCTCACCAGTGCTGAGTAGAGCGGAATGATCACATCCCTCGATCTGCTGGAAATGCCCCTACTTATACAACCCAAAATGCCGTTAGCCTTCTTGGCAACAAGGGCACACTGTCGACTCATATCCAGCTTCTTGTCCACTGTAACCCCTAGGTCCTTTTCTACAAAACAGCTGCCTAGCCATTCGGTCCCTAGTCTGTAGCACTGCATGGGATTCTTCTGTCCTAAGTGCAGGACTCTGCACTTGTCCTTGTTGACCCTCATCAAGTTTCTTTTGGTCCAATCCTCTAATATGTCTAGGTCCCTCTGTATCCTATCCCTACCCTCCAGCATGTCTACCACTCCTCCCAGTTTAGTGTAATCTGAAAACTTGCTGAGAGTGCAGTCCATGCCTTCCTCCAGATCATTAATGAAGATATTGAACAAAACCGTCCCCAGGACTGACCCTTTGTGCACTCCGCTTGATACTCGCTGCCAACTAGACATGGAGCCATTGATCAATACCCATTGAGCCCGACGATCTAGCCAGATTTCTATCCACCTTATAGTCCATTCATCCAGCCCATACTTCTTTAACCTGCCAGCAAGAATACTGTGGGAGACCATATCAAAAGCTTTGCTAAAGTCAAGGTATAACACATCCACTGCTTTCCCCTCATCCACAGAGCCAGTTATCTCCTCATAGAAGGCAATTAGGTTTGGGCTTGGCTACACTTGCAGATGTGCAGCACTTGCAGATGTGCAGCTACCAGCGCTGCAGTGTGGCCACATTTGCAGCATTTGCAGCACAGTTGGGAGTGGTGCATTATGGGCAGCTATCCCACAGAGCACCTCGTCCCATTTTGGCGTCGTGGGTTGTGGGAAGGGGACGGAAGGGTGTGGGTCATTCCGCTTCCTGTCCCAACGCCCCGTGATGCATCGCTTCACATCCCAGCAGTCTCTGTTTTTCCGTCCACGTTTGGCGCCATTGTGACTCTCCCAACGGTTTCTGTTCAGCGCGATTTCTGTGGGAAATGGAGCTCGAGCTGCTGAGGAATATGCTGATGAGTCTCGCCAGCATATCACGTTTGGCAGTTGAGCTATTCCTTCAGCTCCAAAGTGACAGTGAGGAGTCCGATGATGATAATATCGAGTCGCCTGACGTGTATGACACTAAATTGCTTGTGGCATTCACAGAAATGCTCAGCACTGTGGAACGCCACATTTGGGCTCGGGAAACAATCACTGACTGGTGGGATCACATCGTCATGGAAGTCTGGGATGACGAGCAGTGGCTGCAGAACTTTCGGATGAGAAAAGCTACTTTCATGGGACTGTGTGCTGAGCTCGCCCCCACCCTGCAGCGCAAGGACACGAGATTGAGAGCTGCCCTGCCAGTGGAGAAGTGGGTGGCTATTGCAATCTGGAAGCTGGCAACTCCAGACAGCTACCGATCGGTTGGGAACCAGTTTGGAGTGGGAAAGTCGACCATTGGAATCGTGTTGATGCAAGTTTGCAGGGCCATTAATCGCATCCTGCTAAGAAGAACCGTGACTGTGGGGAACGTGCAGGACATTGTGGATGGCTTTGCACAAATGGGTTTCCCTAACTGTGGAGGGGCGATAGATGGGACGCATATTCCTATTGTGGCACCACCCCACCTAGCATCCGAGTATGTTAATCGGAAGGGGTATTTCTCTATGGTTCTCCAGGCGCTTGAGGATCACCGTGGGCATTTCATTGACATTTACACAGGCTGGCCTGGAAAGGTGCATGATGCACGCATCTTTCGGAACAGTGGCCTGTTCAAGAAGATGCAGGCCAAGACTTTTTTCCCAGACCGGAAGATCACAGTAGGGGATGTCGAAATGCCCATTGTGATCCTTGGAGACCCCGCTTACCTGTTAATGGCTTGGCTCATGAAACTGTATACAGGGAAGCTTGACAGGAGCAAGGACCGGTTGAACTGCAGGCTGAGCCGGTGCCGAATGACTGTGGAGTGTGCTTTTGGCCATTTAAAAGGGCGCTGGCGATCTCTGTATGGGAAGCTAGACTTGGGGGAAAGCAGCGTCCCTGCGGTTATATCCACGTGCTGTACCCTCCATAATATTTGTGAAGGGAAGGGTGAAACACTCAGTCAGGCATGGACCGCTGAGGTTCAACGCCTGGAGGCTGAATTTCCACCGCCAGAGAGCAGGGCTACTAGAGAGGCCCAGCAAAGGGCTACAAGGATTAGGGATGCCTTGAGGGAGGAATTTGAGGCTGAAAGCCAACAGTAATGTTTGTTGCCTTGCACGGGAGTGAAGTGCAGCGGTTACAGTATTAGTAGGAATCTGTTTTTCCTAAAATGATTTGCAGTGCCTGTTTCTTTCCTGGGCTATGGTATCTTTCAATTTCTGCAATAATAAAGACTGTTTTCAAAGCCAAGAATTCATTTATTGAAAAGAAAATAACTTTATTGACAGACACACAACATTTTGGGAACCTAAAAGGGCAGGGGGGTGGGGTGGTAGACTGTACAGTCACGGGTTTGAATATGTCCTGTCTGGAGTGCTGTGCAATGAGTGCTGCACTTCAGGATGAAAATACTGCATGGTGATGGGGGTTGAGTGCAGAGGGTAAAGGTCGTAGTTCTCAGGGCTGTTTGGTGAACGTACAGGTGTTGGGGGCAGCTGGTGGTGGTAAGAACCTGGATGCTGGGGAAGGGGGTTTGGAGCTGACACTGGGGCACAAGGGAAAGAGCTTTGGGACGGGAGGGGGGGCGGCAGGTAGTGCTCTGCCTGCATGGCTACGAGTGACTGGATAGAGTCCGCTTGGTGCGCCAGGATGCTTATCAGCTGCTTTGTGCTTTTCTTCTTAGCCGCTGCATTTCTCTGGCGGATCCTTCTTTCCCTTTCCCTCCAGTCCTGCAGTTTTTTCCTCCAGTCCTGCTCTTTCTTACTCTTTCTGGCAGATTGATCCATAACTGCTTTCAGCATGTCTTCTTTGCTTTTTCGCGGCCTCTTCCTGAGGTTTTGTAGCCTCTGAGCAGTCGATGATACTGGCGGTACAGTAGTCACCAGTAGTCAAGGACACTTTTCGAAAGGCAAAAATGGCAACAGTTAACAGAGGGAGCATTGTTTATAATCTCATCCAGACAGTTATTCCCACACAGTGAAGGAGTTTACAGTCTTCACTTTAGCATACTTTTCCCATACCAAACAGAGTGCACATAACCCACAGGAGCCACGAAATGGTGAGTAAGGGGGACTGATTGCTTCAGGGCTGTGCAGGGGTTTCTGTGAGTTGGGGACAGCAAACAGCTACAGGGGGCATCTGCACTGAACACTCTCCCAACATTTTCCACAGGAGTTAATCCTGGAAGATACCTTGCTGCTGCGGGTCACCTGGGAAGAGTGGGAGGCTCTTCTACAGCAATGCGGATTCTGCCCTGGCCCCTATGCAGTTTGCCTGTGTGCAGCAATGGTCCCCCCACCCCTCGCGGCACAGTGTTAGCCTGACTGGGACAAGGACCACAGTGGCTCTCCCTATAAACTTGCGCAAGCGCATTGCCCACGCTCTGGCTGAAACTTTTGAAGAGATTACCGAGGCCCATTACCGGGATGTGATAGACCTCATCAATGGGCTATTTCACATCTAGGCATGCATGCATGCATGCAGCCCTAACCCCCCCTCCTCTTCCAAAACATTTCCATCCTGAAAATAAAAGCCGCTTACCGGTAACCCGCTCCTCTGCTTCTCCTTCACCAAGTACCGGCTACTGCGACTGGCTACCTTCCTCCTGGCTTGAGAAGAGCTCCTGGCTGCATGCCTCCTGGGACTCTGGGATGTCTCCCCCCACCCCAGTACCCTCACACTCAGTTTCCTCCCCACCCTCCTCCTCGTCCCCCCGCCCCCACTCTGAAGTGTCCATCGTGGTAGTCGGATTGGCAGTGGGGTCACCCCAAGTATTGCGTCCAGCTCCTTGTAAAAATGGCAGGTCATGAGGGCAGCGCCGGAGCAGCAGTTTCCCTCGCGGGCTTTGCAATAGGCACTCCGCAACTCCTTCACTTTAACCCTGCACTGCACCGCATCCCGGTCATGGCCCCTTTCCACCATGGCCTTTGATACCTGGCCAAAGGTATCATAATTCCTACAGCTGGAGCGCAGCTGGGACTGCACAGCTTCCTCCCCCCAAACTCTGATGAGGTCCAGCAACTCGCCATTGCTCCATGCTGGGGCTTGTTTGGCGCGTGTAGGCATGGTCACCTGGAAAGATTCTCTGATTGCACTCCACACCTGGCTGAGCAAACAGGAAGGGGATTTTTAAAATTTCCGGGGCATTTAAAGGGCGGGTCACCTGAGGCCAGGGTAGTAGAGTTCGAACTGATGAGCAGAGAGGCTGAACAGGCATTCTGGGATACCTCCAAATACCTCTGGAGGCCAATAACAGCGCTTTTGGTAGCCACACTGGCGGAGCAGCGCTGCATCACCAGTTCTGCAATAGTTATACCCGAGGCAGAGCAGGAGTACAGCCAGCGCTGCAGCCAGGGAGATGCAGCGCTGTATGTGCCTTGCAAGTGTGGACGGTGTGTAAGTTGCAGCGCTGTAAACCCACCACCAGTGCTGCAATTCTCCAGTGTAGCCAAGCCCTTAGTCAGTCATGACTTGCCCGTGGTGAATCCATGCTGACTGTTCCTGATCACTTTCCTCTCCTCTAAGTGCTTCAGAATTGATTCCTTGAGGACCTGCTCCATGATTTTTCCAGGGACTGAGGTGAGGCTGACTGGCCTGTAGTTCCCTGGATCTTCCTTCTTCCCTTTTTTAAAGATGGGCACTACATTAGCCTTTTTCCAGTCATCTGGGACCTCCCCCGATTGCCATGAGTTTGCAGAGCCATTGGCCATTATCTTTGAAATCACATTTGCCAACTCCTTTAACACCATCGGATGCAGCGCATCCAGCCCCATGGATTTGTGCTCATCCAGCTTTTCTAAATAGTCCCAAACCACTTCTTTCTCCACAGATGGTTTTGCTGCCCAGTGCATCACTCTGGGAGCTGACCTTGTTCATGAAGACAGAGGCAAAAAAAGCATTGAGTACATTAGCTTTTTCCCCATCCTCTGTCACTGGGTTGCCTTCCTCATTCAGTAAGGGGCGAATACTTACCTTGACTTTCTTCTTGTTGCTAACATACTTGAAGAAACCCTTCTTGTTACTCTTAACATCCCTTGCTAGCTGCAACTCCAAGTGTGATTTGGCCTTTCTGATTTCACTCCTGCATGCCTGAGCAATATTTTTTATATTCCTCCCTGGTCATTTGTCCAATCTTCCACTTCTTGTAAGCTTCTTTTTTGCATTTAAGATCAGCAAGGATTTCACTGTTCAGTCAAGCTGGTCACCTGCCATATTCACTATTCTTTCTACTCATCGGGATGGTTTGTTCCTGCAACCTAAATAAGGATTCTTTAAAATACAGCCAGCTCTCCTGGACTCCTTTCCCCCTCATTTTATTCTCCCAGGGGACCCTGCCCATCAGTTCCCTGAGGGAATCAAAGTCTGCTTGTCTGAGGTCCAGGGTCTGTATTCTGCTGCTCTCCTTTCTTCCTTGTGTCAGGATCCTGAACTTGACCATCTCATGGTCACTGCCTCCCAGGTTCCCATCCACTTTTGCTTCCCCTACTAATTCTTCCTGGTTTGTGAGCAGCAGGTCAAGAAGAGCTCTGCCCCTAGTTGGTTCCTCCAGCCCTTGCACCAGAAAATTGTCCCCTACACTTTCAAAAAACTTCCTGAATTGTCTGTGCACCGCTGTATTGCTCTCCAAGCAGATATGAGGGTGATTAAAGTCTCCCATGATGAACCAGGGCTTGTGATCTAGTAACTTCTGTTAGTTGCCAGAAGAAAGCCTGAGCCACCTGGTCTGGTGGTCTATAGCAGACTCTCACCATGACATCACCCTTGTTGCTCAAACTTCTAAACTTAATCCAGAGAATCTCAGGTTTTTCTGCAGTTTCATAGCAGATCTCTGGGCAGTCATACTGCTTTCTTCCATACAATGCAACTCCTCCACCTTTTCTGCTCTGCTTGTCATTCTTGAACAGTTTATATCCATCCATGACAGTACTCCAGTCATGTGAGTTATCCCACCAAGTCTCTGTTAATCCAATCACGTCATAGTTCCTTGACTGCCTTCATAGAATCATAGAAGGGACCTCAGGAGGTCAGCTAGTCCAACCCCCTGCTCAAAGCAGGATCAATGCCCAGACAGATTTTTACCCCAGTTTCCTAAATGGCCCCCTCAGGGATTGAATTGACAACCCTGAGTTTAGCAGGCTAATGCTCAAACCACTGAGCTATCCCTCCCTCCAGTTCTCCCTGCTTATTTCCCAGGCTTCTTGAATTTGTGTATAAGCACTTAAGCTAACTTACTGATTATCCCACTTTCTCAGAATGAGACAGGAGTCCTCTCCTCTTGCCCTTTCCTGCTCCCTCCTGGTATCTCATTTCCCCACTTACCTATGGACTTTGGTCTTCTTCCCCTGGTGAACCTAGTTTAAAGCCCTCCTCACTAGGTTAGCCAGCCTGCTTGCAAAGATGCTCTTCCCTCTCTTTGTTAGGTGGAGCCCGTCTCTGCCTAGCAGTCCTCCTTCTTAGAACACCATCCCATGGTCAAAGAATCCAAAACCTTCTCTCCGACACCATCTGCATAGCCATTCATTGATTTCCATGATCTCTTCCAGGGAGAATGGGCGAGGACACCACTTGCACCTCAAACTCCTTTATCTTTCTTCCCAGAGCCACGTAGTCTGCAGTGATCTGCTCAAGGTCATTCTTGGCAGTATCATTGGTGCCCACATGGAGAAGCAGGAAGGGATAATTGGAGATATACCAATCTCCTAGAGCTGGAAGGGACCTTGAAAAGTCATTGAGTCCAGCCCCCTGCCTTCACTAGCAGGACCAAGTACTGATTTTTGCCCCAGATCCTTAAGTGGCCTCCTCAAGGATTGAACTCACAACCCTGGGTTTAGCAGACCAATGCTCAAACCACTGAGCTATCCCTCCCCTCATAATAAAGGTAATAATTGGAGATATACCAATCTCCTATAATTGGAAGGGACTTTGAAAGGTCAGCAAGTCCAACCCCCTGTCTTGACGAGCAGGACCAATTTTTTGCCCCAGATCCCTAAGTGGCCTCCTCAAGGATTGAACTCACAATCCTGGGTTTAGCAGGCTAATGCTCAAACCACTGAGCTATCCCTCCCCCTATTGAGCTATCCCTCCCCCTATAGTGATCCAAGGGCTTGATGAGTCTCGGCAGTCTCTCCGTCACATCGTGAATCCTAGCTCCTGGCAAGCATCAGACCTCTCAGTTTTCCCAGTTGGGGCGGCAGATAGATGACTCAGTCCCCCTGAGGAGGGAATCCCCACCCACCACCACCCGACTCCTTCTCTTGGGAGTGGCGGTCATGGAATCCCCATCCCTAGGACAGTGTATCTCATGCCTTCCAATCAGTGGAGTCTCCTTCTGCTCCCTTCCCTCAGATGTATCATCTAGTCCACTCTCTGCATTAGTACCTGTGGAGAAAACATGAAAACAGGTTGCTCACCTGTATCTGTGTTGCTGGTACATGGATGCTCCTTTCTTCTGGAGGTCACATGCTGCCAATTTTCTTCACTGTCCCTCTGTCCCCGCTGCGCAGCCTGCTCTGATTCCTCAGAACATTGTGCCCTGACATCTGTCCAGGAAATCTTCGTTTTCTCTTATGCAATGCAGGGTTGATACTTGTTTCTTCAGACCTCGAACCTTCTCTTCCAATATGAAGAGCAGCTCGCACTTTGTACAGACAAAGTCGCTTCTGTCCTGTGGAATAAAGATGAACATGGCACAATCTGTGCAGGTTACAACAGCTGAATGCTCACCATCCATATTACCTTCCTTCTAAGAGCTTCCTCAGCTGTTGCAGTAACTACTCAGAGAAGCCTGCAAGATGAAAGCCTCAGTGCGCTTTCCCCAGGCAAACTCCCTCTGTTAGCCTCCACTGACTGCTTTTTTATAAAAATCAGGCCCACTGAAGGATGGATATAGAGTATCAAGGAGTCTATAGTCCCTCAACAATAATAATTTGATATAGCATATAATCAAATAAAATTTCCTTTTGAATAACTGTTATAAAAATGAATAAGCATTGATAAAGAAAGTAATAATTAGAGCAGTAAGGAATTTTCTATTGAATTATTTTTTAATGGAAAATGCAATTTCCACTAAATTCAGTTTCCATGGGAAAATTTCAATTTTGCTGAAATTAAATATGTTGTTTCAGGTCGGTTTGACCTGAATTGGAATATTTTAGTTTGTTGAACAGACCCAAAACATTTTATTTTGAATCAGTTGAACATTAAATTACATCTGTCCATGGTGCTATGGTGCCTCATCGAGTTATAGGTTAGGTGCTTCAGATTCCTGCTGTCCCTATGGGTCAGGCTCTTTGGCCAGACTAAATTTTTCATGATGAAAAACACATGATTGCAGGTCCATCAGAGGGCATGTAGTCTGGCTGGGAAGGCCTGAGAATAGGGAGAAATGAGGGCAATAGGCACCCAAATTATACTTCACATAAGGCACCCACATCATAGTTAGATGCAGTTTAATGTTGAACTGACTCAAAACAAACATTTTGATTCAGGAATGTTGGTGTATTTCATTTTAACCAGAAATGTTTCCATATTTGTGAATCAGAACTTTTCAGAATTTTTCATTCCACAATATTTTGATATTTCAATTTTTCCTCACACTTCAAAACTAAAACAAAGATTTAAATATAAAAATTTCCCAAGGGATGGAAATTCTGATTTTCTCTCAGTTCTAATAATAATTGTGAACAAATATAGTAGAAAAATGTTAATTTTTAGTATCAAGTTTAAAAATTTATCTTCCAAGTAACCTTATTAAAATACTTCATTAAACCAGATATTTGATTAAAGTCTTTCCATAGATATATACACAAAACTCCTATACTGACCAAAATCAGATATCTCCATCAGCAACCAATAGTCTCATGAAAACCACCAGGCATTCTGTAACCACCAGGGAGTGGATGTCATGAAGTTGGATTCTGGTCAGATCTCAATGGGAGTTGCACACACACACACACACACACACACACACATCTGAGGCAGAATTTAGCTCATTACATACACATCTTGAGAGATAGGTTTTATTTATTATAAGCAGAGTGTGATAGATACAGCAAACAATAATCAAAATTAATCACAGAAGTAATAAAAAAGGAAATTCCAAGAAATTACCTTCCCTCACCAATATTATAAACATTCATATTTTACATTTATATCTCAACAATTCTTGATATAGTTATTCTCAATATTGTCCTTTTCATGGTTTTGTAAAGCAGCACCAAAGGGTCATAAAATAGTGAGACAAACTTCCCCCTTATCCCCACCCCATCACTAATGTTGTCATCTTCCTAGATCTGTGGAGAGTTTTGCCACAAAACAACACTGTGAGATGCTTATCAGCAATTAATAATTACATCCTTGTCTGCTGGCAAAAGAACCTGTTAGTTCACATTAAAGAAGTCTCTTTATCAATGGTGTGAGCTTTTCCAGGAGAAAAAAGTGCTGAGTCCTATACAACTAGTAACTGATGAGAAAGTAGAATCTTCCGTTCTGCCAATTACAGATAGTAATTGCCATGTAATGAAGTTAATGTTTTGTAGAATTTACAACCTGATATTAACGGTGTCTCTTTTCCACTCTCTCTTATCCTACTGCACTTTCACCCAGCTTTTTCACAACAAAAGAAACAGGACAATATGTGAAGGCTCATTAATTCTATTTAGTTTTGATTTTTTCCCTTCTTTTCTCTCCTCCTCCTGGAGGTTAAACAAGAGCCATGTCATCAGGCCTTTCCATAAACTCTGGTTCATGTAAGGGTGAAAGTTACAGCCTCCACACAGAAGCTAGCACTGTATAAATGCTCTCCTTTCAATTTCAGCTCAGCCCATTTAATGGCCATGCCGTTTTATTGCCTTCTTGATCACCAATTACACAACCCAGAACAATAGGCCTAACACTTAAATGACTAGGCCTCAAATTTGCCTTCATTTGCCAATGTGTTTCATAGCAACACTTTCTTTGAAAGTAAGGATAGCCTAATTACAAGAATGAAGATGGATCAGGGTTTAAAAAAGGCTCTCAACCCCAGAACAATATGCTAACCTAACTGCACCCTCTGTACTCCTACTGTATTATTTTGACCCCAGGCTGCCCTTTTAACACTCTGCCTGACCTTCTGCTCCTAAAAGGAAACTGCATATGCCCTCACTATCTTTAATGTCACTGCAGAATTTGGGAGGGTGTTACTGAATTCAGTGACAATGGAATCTAGGAAAAATAAATCATAAGACAGCAACTAGACAAATTGAGGAACTCCAGGATTCCAAAAAGCATTTCCATGTTATTCTGTTTCTTCACTAGTGGCTGAAATATATAAATCAGAATGTGTTAAGTCTATCACACTTTGCAGGGCAAATGTTAAATACCTTATCTCCTTTGTTAGGAAATAATAACCAGGCTGAAATATTTTACAAATCTGCTTTTAATCAGGTCTTTTAATGAACTGCCAATGTACCAGAGGAAAGTGATTCTTATTACAATATGTTAAATGTTAAAAAAAACATTTTAATAAGATTATTTTAAAAGTTTATAGAGTAGTTTTATAAAATTTAAATTGTATTTCTCTCAGTTTAAACTGGTATTTTTCATAATATTTTATGACCTTGTATATCTCATTTGTCCAATAACAGCCAGTAACAGGGAAATTGTGCTTTATTTATTACACAGTTTGCCAACTGAATTAGCATTAAGAGTAATGTAGCAGCACCAACTACCAGTGTCACTCAGCATGTCTAACACTCTGGACAATAGATGCCCTGAGTCTACATTCAAATCTGTTCTCTTCTCATGCAGTGGAATGTGCTGCCAGCACTGACCTAGTGAGGAAACGGAATAACTGAGAACAGTTAGATCAAAGATATTCACCAACATGGAAAGGTTTACTGGAAACTGGATAAAATCCAAACAATTCACAAAACATTAATATTAAACATATAAACTCAGATTGATATGGACACAGAGGCAAAATGAGGACAGACACATACATGGAATTAAGCAGCAGGTAGCAACTTTTAATAAACTTTAACACAAGAGAGGGACGCTACCCATCCATCACCCTTACTCTCCTATACCAGGCATTTAATTGATTCCAGTGTGGGGGTTGCAGGGCGCCTTACTATATAACCCATAACATGGAGTAGGCTGTCCTCAGCCTACCCCCTCAGGACTCAGCTTTCTCTGAGTCCTAGCACCCTACACCCCCTCCTCTGAGGGAGACACCGGGTGCAGCAGGATAGGGACCTTGGCATGAGAGGGACGCAAGGTCTGACGCCATCACATGAGCCCAAGGCCTATCATCAAAAACCCAGGTCTCTTACCTCTGGGAACTGTTTATTTTATTCTCTTATCTGCACTGGAAACTGATCACAAGTTGTGATGAATAAACAATGCCATCTCAGTACCTCAGTTAGGTACTAAGCATGTTCCTGCTTAACACTCTGTGGCTTGAAGATGCTGCAAGAAAAGCAAAAAACTCCCTGGTCCTCTGCCAATTTCACACATGGGATAAAAAAATTCCTTCCTGATCCCCTATTACAAGTGATCTATAAGACTGAGTTTCCATTCCTAGTTAATGTGGATAGGATGGGCTGCTGAAACAAAGCTGAACAAAACGCCCCATGACCCCTGCATCAGGCTAACTCCTGGGAGCTGGAAAACACCAGTCAATCAGCACCCCTCTCTCCCAGTTGGCCTATAGGTGCCAAAGACTCCCAGGGAAGGAGCTACTCATTGCCCCTTGTCAAGTAGCTCCATCCCTTGCCACTGGGACAGTCCCCTTTCACTGCTGAATCCATCAATTTCCCCCACTCATTGATTCAGCAAAATGAGGACAGACACATGCATGGAATTAAGCAGCAGGAGGTAATTTTTATTAAACTTTAACACAAGAGAGGGATGCTACCCCCACATCACCACAACTCTCCTATACCAGGCATCTAATTGGTTCCAGTGTGGGGTTTATGGGGCTCCTTATCATATAACCTGTAATTGGTGCTGGGGTTACAGGGCTCTTTATCATATAACTCTGTAACTGGCATCAGGATTAGAGAGCTCATTACCATATAACCATTCATTTTATTCTCTTAACCACATTTCAAATTGGCCACAAGAGGCGCCAGCTATTTCCTTGGTTGCTTTCCCCACCTTACCACACTGCCTGGTATCACAATTCTTGCCCGACCCATGCCTGAACATGCCATGGGCACAACAAGTGCCCATCTGCACATGCCTTCAACACCACATAAGTCCCCTTTCCCTTCTGGTCTGTTTCTGAGTACCTTGAGTGCAGGAACATCACTTCTGCAGTTTGTTGTATGCCTATTACATTTAATGCACTCTGGGACCGGTCCACAGCGGTCCACCAGTTCACTCACTCTAAAAGTGCCAAAGAAGTCAACAACAAATGCTGCCTTAAATAAAATGGCCTCCCTCCAACAGCTGCAGAACTAAAAACTGCCAGGATTTCCAGTGCTATGGATAACCTGTTGTCTCTCCAACACCAGCTCCTCCTGGACTACCTTTTTAAATGTTTCCACAGTATGAAATGCCCACATGGGTCTGGGAAACTCACCAACCTACTCCAATAGGACAGGATCACTAGCCAACCAGAGATAGTGGAGGGAGTCAAATCACTGTGGGTCAAAGCCACCACATATCACACCATCTGATGTATCGGTATCGGTCTTCCACAGTGAAGCCTTTCCTGTGTCCCAAATTCCTTGAACTCTGAAAAGCCGGCTTTATAGGCCCTCAGAGTCTGCAGGGCAATGGAATCCTCTACTAATCCCACAGATGTCTTGTTCCAGAGTTGTTGAGGCATCCCCTCGGGTTCTTTGCTGGCCAGCAAAGCAAGTTCTCAGAATTTCTCATCCTGAAATCGAGATAGACTGTGGTGCTTAATTCCTCTCTCCTGAGAGTTTCCTCTCTTTTCCCTGGAAACTTAGTTGCATAGGATCATAAAGATTTCAACACTAAATCCATTTCTAGACTGAAAGTTGGTTCCAGATAATATTTCCTTTATTGAAAAGACATTGGCTACATTACTATGACATTAAAGTGTCAGACCTCCCCACACTAGCAGATGCTAAACTGAGTTTTAAACACTTACAATTTGATTATATTTTCTCTCTTTTTCTTTTTTGGAAATGTGGAAGGGCATAGTCCTCAGCATGGACCAACCAATCATGAACACTTTAAATGATAAATATTCATCCATTTTTAATTACATTGTATAAAAATAACATTTTGTAAAGGGAAAATTGTGTGTTTTTACCTTCCGTCACTCAAAAATGGTTGAGCAGACTTTTCTCACACATTCTAAAAACTCATCTCTGGGGTGAGAAAAAGCATAGAAGCTTTAAGATCAAAAGTTGAAATTTTAAGAAATGTATAAGCAGCCAGAAAGAGGTTATATAACAAAAGTACTGAGGAAATCTTAACTGTAATAGGCAGTAAAAGAAGACCCACTATAATATATGCATGTGTGGATATCAAAGGGGAATCCCAGAGCACTTTTACCAGAGAAATAACTGGATCCTTAGAATCTATTGTTTTGCATTTAAAATGAAAATAACCCCTCTTTCCCCAATTTACTACCCAGTAAATCCACTGAATTTAGAAATAATGGAAGGTGATCCTTGCCTCCTGAATAGTGCTATGGTATACACTACAGAAAAAATTCTCCTGTAGTGCCTCACAGTTGCTCATGCTACCACATCTGAGGAAATGAACAGATTCCATACAGCTGAGATAGAGAAGCAAAGAAGAGAAAAATGAATTTTAATGTTGAATAGTCTCTTCCTAATATACCATAAATATGTTCTGAGTTTATAGTCAACTCTCATTTTTTATTTTCTGCTGAGCTCCAACAGCAGCAGCAATTAGAGTGGACAGCAGTGCTTAGCATTGTGTTATTGTTATTCAGACAGACTTCATGCTGTCACTGTAATTTCAAGGCACAGAGGTACCAGACAAACCTGGCAGCCTCTATTTTACAATGAATTAATTCATTCATCAATGCTCTTTTAAAATTTGCCTGTTTATATTTTTGTTTAGATATGAATTGAAATGTATTCTAAATAAATATGCACAAACATGCTCAAGATACTAAAATCATTAAAGGCTAGATTGTACCTTTTAGGCACAGCCCTCAGAAGGGCCCCATGGGGAATACTGGTTGGGATTGTGCCTCAGGGACACTTTGCAGCAAGATGGCTGACACCAGCTAAATGAACCTCAGAAATGCCAACTGGAATTAAAAACATAATAGTCAAAAACATTTTACAGTTTATTTATAATGATAAGTGCTTCTTCACCTTTTGAACTTTCAAATTGCTGAGGAAAATGGGTGGATCTGTCTCTTTAAGTAAAAAGCCTATGTTCTTCTCATGATGTGTGTTGGTTCAGAAAATACTGTTTGTTGAAATACTTAGCCTGCCTGCCAGATGTTTTAATTTGTTTCTGGTTTTCTTTGTGGGAGAGGGTGGAATACAGGGAAGGGTTCCGATGTAGAACTTTCTCTCTAAGCTGCAGCTGGTTGGTTGGTTCATGTATTTGTGCACGTGTGTGCTTTCGGGTATGTGGTTGATTTAGAGAGGGAGGGGGAAAAAACATGTTAAAAGGACAAATGTTTTAAAGTTACTTCATGTCTCTGGTATGTATTCTGGTTTTGTCCTTGTTTTGACTTCTGGGTGTGTTGGGCTTTTTATAACTCTGGGCATAACATCAGAAGCAATTCTCTGAGCAGAGGTTTTAATTATCCATCTTACTAGTCATTTCCAAGCTGTAGTGATACTCAATGGAACATACATACGTTCAGCCGCTTCCCATTACTTTTCTATTGGTGCAATATACTTTCATTTGCATGGTATGATCTTCTTTATAGAGAAGTGTTTTATGATCACTGGAATAAACTTTTCTGGCTGTCTCATTGACTTCCTTTGTCATACCTTCTTTTCATTGTTTTCTGGCTCAGAAAGGGTGCTTGAATCCCAGAGTGCTCTCTGACCTAGGTTTTCCTTTTGCCACTTTTGTACAACCAACACAAAGTTGTCATATCAAGTCAGAAAATTCTTGTGGGTGGTCGTTTTTCTCACTTAAGTCCCATCTGTCTAGGCTCTATCTTACGCTACAAGCCTTAAACAAAGGTGAGATTTAATTATGAGTGTGACCCTCAGAACCCCTCAATGCTACCTGGCAATGGGTTCACTGTTCTGTAACAGTAAGTTTTAAAAAGATCTGACAGACACTACACGCAGCACCCGGCTTTTGTGACATTTATCCATAAATGATATCATGTAAGATCTTAAATGAAAGCTAGCATCATGCTAATCATGATTATTGTGAAATGTATGTACAGATTGTGGTACACCCAGGCCAGTTGGGTACAACAAAGTAGTAGAAGGCAGATATACTGGCCACTGGATTAGCAGTTTTCTGTTCCCTGACTGACCAGAGCAGGGGCTGCTCCAGATTAATGAGAACACCTGACTCCAATTAACCTGCAAAGAGTCAGGTGAGTCCATTAAGGTAATGTGAACACCAGACTCTAATTAAGGCCCTTTTGATACTATAAAAGGGCTCACTCCAGTCAGGTTGGCAAGAGCCAGGGAGCCAGAGGAGAGGAAGTGCAGCTGAAGGGCTGGTTAATGAAGACACCTTAAACCATTGTTAAGGGAGCCCTAAGGTAAGGGTGAAGAAGGGAGAAGCAGGAGAGCTGTGGGGAAGTGGCCCAGGGAAATGTAGCAACTCTGGCAGTGAAAGGTTGGCTGCCAACAGCTGCTACCATTAGGGTGCCTGGGCCAGAACCCGGAGTAGAGGGTGGGCCCGGGTTCCCCCCACCAACCTGCCACTACAGAAACACCTCCTGGGAAGGGAAGACAGGCCCCTGTCAGGACAGGAGGCTAAACTGTTCTGAAATAAGCCCCCAGGGACAACAGAGACTGTGGGAGTTCTCTCACCAACCTCCTTGCTGGCTTATGATGAAAAGGGTTCAGTAGACTGTAACCCTGGCCCTAGAGAGAGAAGGGCTACGTGGAGGGTCGCAGTGAGCCACTGAGGCTAGCATAAACCGCCTAGAAATGCAGGACCCACAGGGACAAGGTCGGAGCTCTGCCACAAGATACTATGTAAAAAAGTTACATATGTATAAAGAAATTATATTCCTAAAGTCTGAATCAAGGGAAGGTTTTCAAATTGGTTTCTGCCAGACAATGGATGTATATTCACCTGTCTGCCTCAGTTCACATGTAAATTAAGCATTGTAAGCTAACGCAATGGAAGCTCTATTTGCATAAAAAGTCAACATGAGTCTGTAAAGTCAACATCAAATCAGCACATCAGGGAATAAACCCTAAGGGGAGAGTCATCCTGACTCTGTGGACCAACAATGATTTTGGGGGGATATAAGGAGAAGGCAACAGGACACCTCTTTATCCTGCACCTGAGGAGGTAATCAGGCAGAGTGTTTACATTAATGAAATTGAGATCCCAACCTGCCCTTGTTGGAAATGCTTCAAGACTTCTTTGGATAGCAAGTTAACCTTTTAAATTTAATCTCTAAAAAGCATGTTATATTTTGTTTTATGTTACCTTTCAGTTTCCATTATCCTTACTCACTCTCTCTTAAATCTTAGCCTTTGATAATGAACGTATGATTGTTTTCCCTATAAATATATCTCAGTACTGTGATATTATATAAGCATTGACCCTCAGTTGAAACAAACAAATTAGAATCAAACCCCCTTGGCAAACCTGGAATTTCTGTCAGTAGTCAGTGACAGGATATCACAGGGGAATGCTTCAAAGCAGCACAGGAACTAGGGTGCACCTACTGTTAACCTGCAAAGCAAAGTAAGGGCTGGCATAGCCCAGAGAAGATTGTTTGGGTGGATAACAGACTGGAGATGTCAGGGATCTGACACCCAGTTAAGCACAGGCAAGTATCTCTCTCACTGGAGGCAGGGGAATAAAAAGGTGACTCACAGTCCTGTGAAAAGTGGCTACCCTGTGAAAGTGGCATAGTGGGCAGAATCTACACTGGTTAGCTAAGGATCACACTCCAAGCACTGGTAAATTAGATTCTGACAGATTCACAAGTGAGAAATTTGAGAACAACCATGGAAAAGGTTATAGTTTGTTTATTTCTGGTTGTTTATTTTGGGTAGGGGAAATAGAACAAAACAAAATGAACTAGGGAAAAGGTGGGTGCAGGCATAGAAATCCAGCCTGATGGAACCTTCAGTGAAAGAGTCATG
Organism: Mauremys mutica; assembly: GCF_020497125.1. Lineage (NCBI taxonomy): Eukaryota > Metazoa > Chordata > Testudines > Geoemydidae > Mauremys > Mauremys mutica. Next base: position 173,335,422 of record NC_059073.1, read on the forward strand.
AAGTTTGAGATGGCCAGGATAGCAGAGGATATCAAAACGTTGAGGATAAGAATGGAAAAAGAACAAACGCACCAGAGGTGGGAAGCTGCAGAGAGAGTCCTAGAATGATAGGCAGAAAAGCAACAGCAAAAGGAAGCACAGTGGAGAGCCCTGAAAGTTGAGAAGCTAAAGCTGCAAGCTGAGGAAGCTGCACATCAGCGAACTATGGAGATTCAAGGACTGAAGCATGGGGAGAGGGTTGACAAAATCAAGATGCTGAGGACACAGATATAAAACCCTCAAGCAGCAAAATTGCCCAGCTGGGACTAGCTGGGAGCAACTGTGCCCTTCAGACAGAGAAACAGATTGTATTGAAGAGTATCTCACCACTTTTGAAAGAATAGTCAAACTGCAAAAGATTCCAGAAGAAAATAAAGTATCCATGCTTATCTCCAAACACTTGGATAAAGCATTACACGTGTTTAATGAAATGGACATGGGAGAGGTCCTTAAATGGCTATTAGCCAATCTGGTCAGGCAAGCAACTCTATGCTCTGGGTATCCCATAGTCTCTGACTGCCAGATGCTGGGACTGGAGGACAGGGGATGAATCACTTGATAATTGCCCTGTTCTAGTCATTCCCTTTGAAGCATCTGGCATTAGCCACTATCAGGGGGAGAGATACCTCAGTGGTTTGAGCATTAGCCTCCTAAAGTCAGAGTTATGAGTTCAGTCCTTGAGGGGGCCATTTAGGGATCTGAGGCAAAAATCTATCTGGGGATTGGTCCTGCTTTGAGCAGGGGGTTGGACTAGATAACCTCCTGAGGTTCCTTCTAATCCTAATATTCTGTGAAGACAGGATGCTGGGATAGGTGGATCATTGGTCTGAACCAGTATGGTCATTTTTAAGTTCTTAGGGACTGAACTATAAGTTTTAAAAAGCATTGTTGCAAAGGTTTGAAATTGCCTCTATGATGTGTTGTTTAAGATTTAGGAATCTCAAAAAGCATGATGAGTCATAGAGAATAAGTGCATAGCAGGTGTGATTTAATGGGAAAAGGAGAAAGGGATACAGTAGTTTGACCTCCGTGCATGGGGATATTTTCTGAGTATATGTACTAAAAAAACAAACAGAGTGGTAATTTGGGATAAACCCATTGCCAATGTACAAGAAACAGCAGATATTGCTAATTTTTACATGCAAAGTCAGATTGTCCAGTGAACACAAACCCTAGTGGGAAGGGCAGAAGGCCAGAATAAAGGGGGTGGGAGGGTGACTTTTATGCAGGGGAAAGAAAGGGCAGTGGGGAGTCCAGGGGCCCACCACCCCAGAACAGATCCCCTGCTGGTAATCATACTTATGAGCCTCAATCACTGGAGGGCAGTCCAAGAAAGCATCACAATGAGACAAAGTGAAATCATAGCAGTAGAAAGTTGGCTATAGTCATTGCCATCATTATAGATCCTGTTCCCTTCCACTAAATAAATGAGTGTTTATAAGTGATAACATGAACATGAACAGCATGCTGCTATTATTATACTGTTTATATAGTGTCATTGATGAAAGACTGTCTATAAAAACAACTTCTTCAAGACCAGCATGTTGTCACTGCTGGGAAAATCAATAGTATTATTGGATGAAATAAAGAGCCACCATCCCTTTTCCCTTTACTAACTCAGGCCTCAATAGTACTTTTCAGGCAATGACCCACCTTGAGTGGCACTGAAGAATCACACCACTTTAGCAAAAACTATGGAAGGCATTGTCCTTCAGGAAGACACAATGAATCCTGGACCTCCTCAGTAGGCTGCGGGAGCATGCCCACTTCTACAGACTTTAAAAGGGTGCAGTATGCACTCCATTCTACAGCTATGTTTCTGCCCTTTCCCTGTTTCTTTTGGGGTAATTTCATTCTGCAGGGCATCAAGGCAGGCCCAAGGAGATGTGGATGTCTTCTGTGTGAGGGACATGAAGGAGGTTCCTTGCATCCTCCTGTCCCTTTGCATACCCTCACAGAGGCTAGACACAATCTGGCACTATTCATATAAAGGCCTAAGTTAGAAGTAACAATAATGGGTTTATACACTGTTATAAAACAACTGAAAAATATCCAAACTGCTCTCTTGAATGTACCCTGTGCCGGTGCAACAGAATGTAGAGTTAGGAAAGAAGCCTTTAGATGCTCCAGAGTATGATACAGCAGGGAACCATTAGGTGAAGACACTGACAACCTTCCTCATACACTCTGTATCAGTTGCTCAATACTGCAACTCTGCTACATACTTCCTATGTGACCTTGAGGAAATCTCTTAGTGTTTCTGAGCCTTGGGTACCCCAGTTTCAAAATGGGATGATAATGCTTACCTGTTTTTGTGATGCATATTGAACTCCACAAACAGAAAGGTACTATGTAAGTAGAAAACATAGAGCATGATATTGAAAGAGTCTCTAACACAGATCAGTTGTATAGCTCCAAAAAGGCCACATCATCTTAGGTTATCTGCCAAAATTGAACAATGAACCTATTAAGCACGTGTGGGGATATTTATTACTTAGCTTTCTTTATATGGGAGTGAAGGAAAATTTTAGAAAGCCTTTGAAGTACAAATATGAACTTTAACAACCTTAAAAATTTACCTGATTTAGACAATCTTAGAGTTATGTTTATTTAAATATTTTTATATTATATTTATTTATCCTTATTCCCACAAATTCCTCAGAGAACAGGCTTCCTCCTGCTGCATAAGCCTCCGGAAGTGCTTGCCCTTTGTAGGGCTGGGATGTCACTGGTGAGCTGAGTGCTCTCTCACTCTCTCTGCAGCATCGAGGAAGCAGAAATATTTCATTGTAGGCTTCAGGAGCCAGAAAGTCCATTGATTTGCTATGGAGAATACACTCTGGTGACACTGCAATAAAGGTGTCACCAGGACCAGCCCATTACCTAACTTTTTACTCAAGTATTTCCTTTTCCTCCACTTCACCCATCCAACAGTCAATATCCCTGCCTCACAAACAGATGAAGGAATCTGGAACTGCTGGTAACATTTGGTGTTCCTGAGCCTAGCTTGCTAGGAATATTCACTCCTTCCTCTGAGATGATGATCTGGCCACAGTGATCAATGCATTCATTGCCTTTTACTTTACTGTGGCTCACTATAATTGAACTGAAAGTGGAAGCAATTCAGATGCTCCAGCTCTGAAGAATTGGTCAGGACGTGGTTTCTTCCTTGACTGCACCTATACCCATGACCTATCAACACAGCTGAACTCTTCTGGAATAATAAAGCACCCAAAAGTCAGGCTAAAGCATGTGAGACCCAGAGATAAAGCATTCCTGGCTCAGCTGTGGCATGAACTTAGCACATGCTGCAAGATCTTCATCTCTGAGAACATTTTCCCAAAATAGCCAGAAGTTCATTAAACAAAATAATAGATATATACGGCAACCCCTTCCTAGAACCAGGAAAGGATGAAGAACAGATGACTTGATAAAGTTCATTAGAGATTTTACTTTCTGGAAACTGCTTAGATGCTACATGCTACTTTGTCAAGATAGCAGTCTGTGTTGTCTGTTTGTCAGCTATTATTGCCAAGTCTACAGAACTCTGACTCAGTTTAATTGGGGAAAGAATGAAATGTCACAAGTTCTTCATCACTCTCAGTTTGCAGGGAATGCTAGAAGCACAGTACCTAAAATTTAGTTTTACCATAACTATGTCGTGGATGGAAATTTTGCCAGACTGTGGGCTAATGTAGAAAACTTTCAACTGTTAGATAGAAAGTCTGAGTGGCTGAGACAGAATAGTAATCTAATATAGCTCTGAGCTTCCACAAGGCAGTTAAGTAATGGCCTCTCTTGAGGAACAAACTGGAACTCCTATTCCTCAGATGTGTTTTCAGATTCCTGTTATTCAATGAAAGTACTCAAGTGAATCAAAGTTCTTTATTAATTAAAAAAAGCTCTTACCTCAAATGTTGATGACACTTCCCCATTACTAATAGGGACCTAGCCCATATCAAAAGATTGAGAAAGCTTTATCATGTGGGCATAGAGAACCAAATTCCCAGATGGGATAAATTGCCAGACTTCCATTGACTTTAATGGATCTATGCTAATTTACACCAACTGAGGATCTGGCCCAGGGTCTCTAGATTCTCAGCTATTATTTTCTTTGAAAGTTGTTTACTGTGATGAATTTTAGATATGTCGCCATGGGTTACCACAATAGCTGAACATTGTTACAAGAAATACTTTCCTTTTAGGGTTTGCATCTACCTTTTTTTTTTCTGAAAGTGGGAATGGCAATTAGTTACAAGGTATTTTAAAAGGTTACAATGAGACAGTAATAGCTTTTACAGTGAATTGACTAGTTCTGAGAGGGGAGCAAATACTCTTGCCTTGATTGTTGTTCAGATAGTTATGCTCTATTGCTAATTAGGATGCTTTGCAAAAATTACATAGTGAATGTAAAGCATACCATGAACCATGTTTTTGATCAAAACTGAATATGTCCAGTTGCTTCATGCTATTGAAAGAGAGCAGAATCTTTCAAAGGACAGTGACCATGTTTACAAGTTAGGAATACCTGGAGAGCATCCAGTAACAATTCCTGCAGGGATTCAGAAAGTAATAAATACTGTCATAAGGATAAAGATAGCCAGTGGCACAACTCAATAGCTTGCAGAGGATTCTTTGTCTTGTGGCTTTTTTGTTCCTTGCTATTTACTTAGTGTACCAGGATGTTCCTTTAATAAAAGTACTGTTATTATGTGGAATGAATCCCAGCATGAAGTCATACTCCTTCCTAAGTGGATGATAACTGAACTACATCATTGTCAGCATTGTTTTATCTTGGCTTCTTTGTTCAATTGCACAAATCATTAAGTATTATCATCCTTTATGTTATGTTAATAAAAAGCCAGCTATACTGGTTAGCCCTCATAAACTAGCCCTTTTTTTCTAAAATGCTTAGATAAAGTTACCTTAGTATATGGAATATTCCCTTATACTTTCCAATACTCAACTAAGGCCTGGTCTACACTAGGACTTTAATTCGAATTTAGCAGCGTTAATTCGAACTAACCGCTCAACCGTCCACACCAGGAAGCCATTTAATTCGAACTAGAGGGCTCTTTAGTTCGAATTTGGTACTCCACCCCGACAGGTGGAGTAACGCTAAATTCGACATGGCTAGCTCGAATTAGGCTAGGTGTGGATGCAAATCGAACTTAGTAGCTCCGGGAGCTATCCCACAGTGCACCACTCTGTTGACGCTCTGGACAGCAGTCCGAGCTTCGATGCTCTGAGCAGCCACACAGGAAATGACCCGGGAAAATTTGAATTCATTTTCCTGTCTGGGCACTTTGAATCTGACGTCCTGGCTGGACATCGGGGCGAGCTCCGCAGCACCTGCAACGATGCAGAGCTCTCCAGCAGAGGAGTTCATGTTATCTGTGAATAGAAAGAGGGACCCAGCATAGACTGACTGGGAACTCTTCGATCTGATCGGTGTGTGGGGCGAGGAGTCTGTGCTTTCGGAGCTGCGCTCCAAAACAGGGAATGCGAAGACCTACGAGAAGGTCTCCAAAGCCATGAGAGACAGAGGATACAGGCGGGATGCAACGCAGCGCCGCGTGAAAATCAAGGACCCCAGACAAGGCTACCAAAAAATCAAAGCGGCAAACGGACGCTACGGAGCCTGCCACCACTGCCCCACCAGTGACCGTGGACTCTGACGATGGGACAGTGTCGACGGCCAGTTCCTCGGTGATGTTCACGGACGAGGAAGATGAGGAAGGGTTTGTGGAGGACGAGGCAGGCGAGAGCGCTTACAACGCTGGTTTCCCCGACAGCCAGGATCTATTCATCACCGTCACGGAGATCCCCCAACAACCCTCCCCGGCCATTAACCTGGACCCTGAATCAGGGGAAGGAGCAGTCGGTAAGTGCTTTAACCATGTTAACTTTTATTCTTAATATAACAGGAATCTTAACTGTGTGAAAAGGAGGTCTCTCTAGATATGGGGATAGAACAGAAATCATCCTTGGAGATCTCCACGAAGCTCTCCTTGCGTTAATCGAAAAGCATCAGCAGGAGGTTCCTGGGGAGAGCTGCCTTATTGGGTGCTCCGTGGTAGCACAGTTTTCCGCGCAAGGCTTTCATGAGGTACTCAGGGAGCACTGCCTCCCCGAGCACAGCTGCATCGGGCCCTGGTTCGTGCTAGCTTTCACGCAGCATGCGCTCTCTATCTCCTTCAGTGACCCTCCTCAGGGTGATCTCGCTCGGAGACTCCTGCATCTAATTAGGGTAATTACTGTAATTTTACGCCTGGTCCAAAGTATTTTTAAAAAATCTACGGACAGACGGCATAGCACAGACTCAGCACTCAGCTGCGTGACGAGCGTAACGGAAAGCCAAAGAATATAATGGACGCTCATGGAGGGAGGGGGGAATGAGGACGCAAGGTATCCCACAGTTCCTGCTGTCTCCGAAAAGTATTTGCATTCTTGGATGAGCTCCAAATGCTTCTAGGGTCAAACACAGTGTCTGCGGTGGGTCAGGGCATAGTTCGGCAATTTGTGCACACACCCCACCCACCACCAGAAGTGAAAACAATCCTCTGTTGACTCTTTTACATGTCACCCTATCTTTACTGAATGCTGCAGATAGACGCGATGGTGCAGCACTCAACACCAACATCCTTGCTCCCCCCACGCTATGGATGGCTGATGGTACAAAACGATGGAAATCCGTCCTCATCATCAGCCTATTGGCACATGGGGCAGTGCAAAAGGGCTGGTAACCATGCCGACTAGCATCAGTAAGGTCGATCAAGGGCGCCTGTCCCTAATTTTTGATGGTAGATGGTGCAATATGGCTGGTAACCATCCTCATCATTGCAACAGGGGGCTGAGCTCCATCAGCCCCCACCCTTCATTGTAAATAAAAGATTCAATTGCCCCTGGACTAGCAGAGGGATGATGGGCTCCTTCATCCACACTCCTTAATGTCCTGCCTGGACTATCATTGCAGCTGGAGGCTTCCTTCCACTCATTTCTCACAAACAAGTCACTGTGTCTATTCCTGCATTCTTTATTACTTCATCACACAAGTGGGGGGACAATGGTATGGTAGCCCAGGAAGGCTGGGGTAAGAACGGAATGAACAGGTGTTGTTGTTGCAGGAGCACCCCCTGTGAATAGCATACAGCTCATAATTTATGCAGGATCGGACACAGAGCAGCTATGCTCTCTGGTTCTATGATACAGTGGTTCTCTAGTACACTTGCCCATAATCTAGGAAGGACTGATTCTATTTTTAGATACCTAAAAGGAGGGATTGACTCAGGGAGTCATTCCCAATTTTTGCTTTTGCGCCCCTGGCTGCTTGGCCAGGGGCACTTATGACAGCACCAAATGGGGCAGTGCAAAAGGACAGGTAACCATGCCCATCTTATTACCATCTTATTACCAATTTATGGTATGGTAGATGGTACAATATGGCTGGTAACCATCTCTGCTGTCATGCAAAAGCAAAAGCATGCTGCTGTGTAGCGCTGCTGGCCCGCCTCTGTCAGCGGCATCTAGTACACATACGGTGACATACACAAAAGGCAAAACAGTGTCCATGGTTGCCACGCTATGGCGTATGCCAGGGCAATTCTGGGAAAACGGGCTTGAAATGATTGTCTGCCATTGCTTTCCCGGAGGAAGGAGTGACTGGCGACATTTACCCAGAATCCACCGCGAAAATGATTTGTGCCCCAGCAGGCACAGGGGTCTCAACCCAGAATTCACAGAGACAGCCTAGACTCAGTTAATTGTTTGCAAAAATGTATCTTTGCAAGGAACTCACTCCCTGTTTCCCATCTCACAGCTTCCACTGTCTCCAGACCTGCCACAGCATCCCCCTCGCAGAGGCTGGCAAAGATTAGGCGGCGAAAGAAAAAGACAAGGGACAAGATGTTCGAGGAACGTATGGGCTGCTACCTAGCAGAGGCGGACCAGCAGAGCCAGTGGAGGGAGACCGTCTCTCTGTGCCAGCGCTCACACAGCGAACGGGAGGAGAGGTGGCGTGAGGAAGACAAGCAGGCGACTGAAACAATGCTTGGACTAGTGAGGGAGCAAACGGACACGCTCAGGCGCCTTGTGGATGTTCTGCAGGACCGCAGGAGGACAGAGACACCCTGCAGTGTATCTGCAACCGCACTCCCCCGCCACAAAGTCCCATACCCCCCTCACCGAAAATAATCAGGAGGAGGGGCGGCCGGGGACGTGAATACTGTCACTGCACCACAGCACAGTGCTCAAGTACCCAAAAGCTCTCATACCCTACATTTGCCGAAGTCCTTCACTTCAGACTCACAGTAGTCCCAATCCCAGTCCCATCCCCTAACTGTCTACTTAATTAATAAAAATGCTTTGCTGTTAATTACTGTTTCCATTATGTTTTTTCAAAGAAGACTGTGTTTGAATGGGGGGCGTGGGGAAGGGGGTGTTTACTTGCATAGGACAGTCACCTTTCCCACGGTACAGACACGGGGGCAGGATCAGCAGCGGGTCACACACACGGTGCAGTCAGTAGGCACCCTGGTCGGTTTTTGGAGGTGGTTTCCAGGATCTGTGTGGGCGGGGGAGATGTGACTTTGCAGCAGGGAAGGGCGGTTACAGATCTTATACAGCGGTCCTTGTCCTGGACCGCTGAGTCACGCAGCTGAGGAATCTGTATCCGTCCTCCTCCACCACAAGGTCACATATCCGCCCGCACACAGAATTCCATAAAGAGGGATGGCAGGCTCCGTTGAAAGAAGCATTCCGGCACTGCGGACCGCTCTAGGAGCAGGAGCCTGTCATTCCTTGAGTTTAGAGGCGGTCTTTACATCACCGCACACCCTACCCAGCACAGCCTGCGTCCCAGTTTCAACCCTTTCACGAAAAGTCATGAATAAAGAAACCTTTGTTAAGTAATAATGGGACATGTATTTTATTTTTACACGTGTGCTGGAAGTGGGGGTAACGGGGTGAACGGGGTATGTAACCGAAGAGGACAGTCAACAGTAACTGGGTAAAGAAACAGGGGCAGGTTCAGCTTCTCTGTAAAGAAACTGAACAGTCACGGTCACGCTGCTCGCTGCTCGCTGGTATTTGAAGAGTTCCTTGTCGCTGTCCCAGGCGCCTGTATAGGGCTTCATGAGCAAGTGCATTAGCGGGCAGGCTGGGTCCCCGAGGATGACTATAGGCATCTGCACATCCACAACAGTTATTTCGTGGTCCGGGAAGAAACTACCTTCCTGCAGGCGTCTGAGCAGCCCACAGTTCCTGAAAACACATGCATCATGAACCTTGCCCGGCCACCCGACGTTGATGTTTGTAAAACGTCCCCTATGGTCCCCCCGTGCTTGCAGCACCATTGAAAAGTAGCCCAATTTCTCAGCAGCTAACTGTGGAAGAGGTGGACGATAAAGTGCGAGGAGGAGAAAACGGCGATGATCGCAGCGGGCTCCGTGCTTGCAGTGCTGTGGCGTCCGCGCTGTCACTGACCAGAAAAGTGCATGAACAGATTGCCCGCAGGCACTTTCAAGGAGGGAGGGAGGGAGGTTGTGACTGACGGTTCAATGACGACACTTACCCAAAACCACCCTCGACACATTTCTCCCCCCAGCAGGCATTGGGGGCTCTACCCAGCATTCCAATGGGCAGCGGGGACTGCGGGAACTGTGGGATAGCTTCCCACAGTGCACCGCTTCCAAAGTCGACGCTGGCCCCGTGAATGTGGACTCAGAAATTCGAATTAGTGTATTTAGTATGGATACACAAATTCGACTTCATAAGGTCGAATCCACAAATTCGAACTAAGTTGATTCGAAATAGTCTTGTAGTGTAGACAAGGCCTAAAATAGCACAAATACTGAGTTAATCTAACTACAAGTGCTTATTCAGAACTAGACTCTGCCATACTTACCTATGCAGAGTAGCACCCGAGTCTGTGAATAGTCTCATTAAGACTCAATAGGCCTAAGGTTTTGGTCAATATGAGTAAGGATATTGGAATCAGAATATTTGTTATATAAGGAGGTCTTTCTGGGTATTAAGACAAAGACTATGGACTTGGGAAAATATAAGGGGAGCACAAAGATGTTTGAGTTATCCATCACTTAGGGGATAGAGAGGGCAGCATTTTTGTATTCTGTGAATATTAGATCCTCTCACTGGGAGGATACTGGAGATCCTGATAGCTTGATGTAAGTGAGAAAACTGTTTAAACAAATATTGTAACTTGCTAAAGTTAAGTCTTAGACACTAGGAAGCTTGTTTTATTTTGTTTTCTTTGTAGCCATTTTCTGTGACTGTTATCTCTGCTTAGTATCACTTAAATTTCTGCTCTTTATTAATAAACATTCATAGTTTTACTATAAATCTTACTGCTGTGTTTAAGATAAAGTCCTCAGAGAGCCAAAAGGCTGGTGTATGCACTGTCCCTTTGGAGGAAGTGAACTTAATTTCTATAAGTGTCCAATGAGAAACACTGGACACTGCTGCGAGATGTCTGCAGGGAACTGGGAATCACTGAATGTTACCTGCAAGACAAAGTTAAGACTGGCAGAGTCTTATGGAGTTTGCTGGTGATGCAGATGGACTGGTATGGCAGGGAGCTGACACACATTTGAAGCGCCAGCAAAGTTCTCCCTTGCTGAGGCACAAAAGGTTACTGGTTGACAGTTGTGGGTGTCCTGCACAGAGTGTCACACTATTGCCTCTCGTGCTCCTTCTACTGCCGATTATTTTGAATAACTGGGCTCCCAAGGCAAGCCTTAATGTTGAGGAGGAACTCATAAACAAAAGAACTTCAATTAATGAATCCTGTTTCTAACAGTTATTTTGCTACCTAAAGTAGGAAAGACACAATATTTGAAACTCAAGTTTGAATTGCCTTCATTACAATATTTTTTCAATACCGTGGGATAATTTCAAGAAGTTAAAGATAAAGTACTGTACAAGAAAACAAGGTGAAATAATGAGACTTGTCAGCTAGTGGTTTCTCAAAACCACCATCACTCAGAGGAGTACATGACACCTGGTCATTCAGGGTATTACCATAAACTGAAATTTCCATGAGCCAAATTTTAGTGGTCATCCATGGCCACACCTGTGAAAAGAAAACATGGAGTATATTTGAAGGGAAGTCAGACCTGGCCAGTCTACTTGCTTGGTGAATATTTTGCTTTTGTGTCTGATGGATCTTGTCTGTATGGATAACTTAAACTTGGAATTTAGCAGCATTATCTGATATGGCTTAGTGTGCCCAGACTATTTACAAAACATGCTCTAGTAATAATCAGGAAGAACCAAAATGCCAAAATAATAGCCCTACATGAAAACTACAGCCATAATTACGGAATATACCATCCAAGGAGGAATCCAGTGTACAAATTTAACTGAACCCCATTCATTATGTTGTGAAAAATCTACAGTAAAAAAATAATCAAACTCTTAAGTTATTCTTCAAGCATTTGTCTGCATGGATCCCACCTCTTAATCTTTTAGCTAGCTGTGTCCATTAGGGCTGTGCTCACCCCCTCTACAATTTCTTCTCACCATAAAGGACAGTGATTCAGACCCCACAGTGTCCTCCCTCTGTGACTGTAGCTCTTAAGTAGGATTAAAGGAAGAAGATTTACTCCTCAGCTAGCTTGCAGTTTCATATAGAAAACTGTCAGGTTTTGTTGGCGAAGTATGATTTTCTGCAATAGGACAAAGTTCTGCAGCTCAGTGAGAAACTCAGCAAGACAAATGTGATCAATTAAGGGTTGTGACTGTGGAGGTCAACTGGTGGTAAAAACAACATTACAGGCCTCTTTGGATGATTCTGACACTGTGGCGTGCTCAGTGGCCACTCTGGCCACTATGCATAGACTATCAAGGCTACAGATATCAGGCAGCCCTGAAGAGCTCCAAGCTACAACTGGAGCCCTTCTGTTCAGTCCTTCTCCAGGAAGAGGGCTGCACGTTCTTCATACCAGTACCATCAAAAGACTTCTGATTTTTCCAGCAAAATAAACTCTCCCAGAAGAAGAGAGGTCTCCTTCTACTGTTACAGTCTTATCAGGCCAGAGGTCTCAAGTCTGATGCTACAGTCAAAAGTTCTGGGCCAATTTCAAAGGATTTCACGCCATTCTCTCCTCCCTTTGGAAATCACCTTTCTTTTTTTCCAGATGCCTGGGTTGCAATTAGAAGCAAACACTGGGTCTTAGAAATTGTCCAGAAAGGATGCTCAGTCCAATTTAATTCTTTGCCAATTCTGCATCTCCTCACTCATGGCCCATCCCTTTCCAGGGACCCTTCTCACAACATTCTTCTGGATGGGTGGAGGCTGATTTTAGATCTCAGATGTCTCAGCAAGTTTATCCATCCCTTCAAGTTTCAGGTGATCATCCTTCCTTCTATAATCCCTTCAGAAGACTCCATGAATTTGCAGCTGTTGAATTGCAGAATGCCTACTTCCATATGTCAATCAATCCAGCTCACAGGAAGTATTTGTGTTTGCAGCCAATCGACTTCACTTCCAGTTCAGACTCCTACCATTAAGCCTTTCTGTAGATCCAAGGGTATTTGCAAATGACTGGCTGTGGTAGCAACTTGCCTAAGGAAACAGAACCTACATGTGTATAGCTATCTCAAAGATTGCCTGATTCATGGTCACTCACCTCAGCAAGTCATCAGGGAAGTTCACACAGTTCTACAACTGTTTTCCAAGTTAGGCCTCAAGATCAATCGAGACAAGTATACTCTCATCACTACTTAATACATTGAATTCAGAGGGGGGACTCCTAAACTCCAAGATTGTCAAGAGCATTTGCTGCTCATGAAAGACTTTCCACAATGAATCACCTCATCTCATACCTTCCATCTTATCCAAGGAGCACATTGAGAGTCTTCCTTAGTTTACTGGGTTATATGACAACTTGTATTTACATGACTCTGAATAAAAGGTTACAACCTCAGCCTCTTTAAGGTTGGCTGAGATCCATTTATCAGTCAGTCAGCCAAAACATGGACTAACCTGTGGAAATTCCTCAGAGGGTACTGTCATCTCTCCTTCAGTGAAGAAAGACTCTAAGTGTCTGCTAAGGAATTCTGTTTCATCCACAACCTCCTTCAAAGATTCTGGTGATGGATGCATCAGAACTAGGCTGGGGTGTGCACCTGGACTCTCTCCATATTCAAGGTATGTAGTTCCAAGCAGATTCTCAGTTACACATAAATATACTAGAAATCAGGGCCTTTCATCTGGTCTGGAAGACATTCCTGCCCCTCTTTCAGGAAAAAATTGCCCAAGTCCGAATGGACAATGTGATGTTTATTCACTATTTAAACAGGCAAGGGGAAGCAAGATCATTGCCTTTATGTCAGGAAGCAATACACCTATAGGACTAATGCATCCTACAGCAAATCCTAATAGCCCTCCATCTTTCAAGTACCCAGAACAATTTGGCAAATCAGCTAAGCAGAAAGAGCTCCATTTACTTATGGGTGGGGGTTGAAAGAGTTGGTTCTAGATCACATATGTCAATACTGGGGAAATCCCTCCATAGACCAGTTTGCTACCAATCTGAACATGAGTTTCCAGTGCCCTGCTCCCAGGGAAGGGTAACTCTGGGATATATAGCAGCTGCAATTCTAATTCAATGAGGAAAGAAAGTGCCTTCCCCTCCACTAATCCCCAGGGTTCTCAGGAAGCTACGTCAGGAAAAAGCCCAGCTGATAATGAAAGCTCCAGCCTGGGCACATAAATTCTGCTATTCCAACCTGATGCACCTATCAATCACATCACCTATTCCACTTCTGAACCTCCGGGACATCATTTTGCGGAGCCAAAGCCTGCTGTTGCACCCAGATATCTAACAGCATGGAGTCTAGCTGGCTGACCTCTGTAGACACAAGTTGTTCCCTGACTGTACAACAGGTTTATCCAGAGAAGAAATGTCTCTACTAGAAGGACATACGAAACAAAGTGGAGGCATTTATCATTGTCCTTCATTCAGAGCTATAGTCAGCTCTTGAACTCTTCTATTCCAGCTACTTGGATTACTTATTGTCTTTTAAACACTTGGGACGCTCTTTTAGCTCTATTAGAGTTCATCTTGCTGCTATATCAGCATGTTACCCGCCTGTTCAGGGCCATTCACACCCCATGGTATCTAGATTTGTAAAGTGTTAGTTAAGGATCTATCCAGTCTCTACCTGGGACTTCAATTTGGTGCTTCAGTCTTTGATAGATGCTCCATTTGAACCTATATAATCATATTCTTTGTATCATTTCTCCATTAAAATAGTGTTTTTTGGTAACCATCACCTCAGCTCACAGACTAAACAAAACATAAGCTTTCATGTCTGGCCCATTGTGACATTCCCCTGATATTATCTGGACTCTGGGAGCCACCCTTACCCTGCTCTTCTGTGAAAACCCCACTCCTGGCTGTTCACGCACAGCCTCTGACATGTAAACTGTTTGGATTATGCAACCGAATGACACTAGCCAATATCTCCGGTCCCAGACACTACCCTAGGAACCTCTCTCTTGTAGTGTCCAGTTATGCCCACTGGATGCTGCAAGCCTATATGAGTTCGACAATTTAACAAAGAAATTGATATGCACCAGGCTTGTTATCCCAGGGGGAGTCTCTGACACACTTCAAACCAAACACACTGCTTCAGGTGAAATAAACAAACAAATTTATTAACTACAAAAGATAGATTTTAAGTGATTATAAGTCAAAGCACAAGAAGTTGGATTTGGTCAAATGAAATAAAATCAAAATGCAGTCTAAGCTGATCTTAACACTTTCAATGCCCTTACAAACTTAGATGCTTCTTACCACAGGCTGTCTGGTTGCCCTTCAGCCAGGCTTTCCCCTTTGATCAACGCCTCAGTCACTTGGGGTTGATGTCTGTAGATGGAGGTGGAAAAGAGAGGAAGAGCATGGCAAACATCTCTCCCTTTTATCATGTTCTTTCTTCCCTCTTGGCTTTGCCCCCCTCTTCAGAGTCCCAAACTGACCAAGGGAAGGGGGGTGACTCACTTGAGAGTCCAACAGATCCTTTGCTGCTGCCTAGGCCAGTGTCCTTTGTTCCTGTGAGGCTGGGCTGGGTTTGTCCCATACATGCCCTGATGACGTTTGAACTGCCCCTCTGTTCCTGGAGAGTTTTGCCTGGTCTTGTTTTAAGCCATGAGGATACATTTTCAGCCTCATAACTATATACATGAAATTACAACTTATGACATTATTATAACATTATTATAACAACAATTACTATAACATTACTATAACAACAATGCTCAGTGCATCATGAGCCTTCCAAAGACACCCGTGGCAAACTTTGCATTGGATACCACACAAGGATGAACATGGGGGTGCAGGGTATTCCCCTCAGGTACAGAATATCACACCCATCATATACTGTGTTCCAGAAAGACAGAGTTACTCTCAGGCCACATCCTAAATTTTGGCTGAAAGTGGTTTCAGATTTTCATATAAAACAGTTTTATGCACTCACTGGTATTTTTTCCTAGACCTCATGACTTTCCCATGGAAATTAAACTACACACACCAGATCTTGGGAGGGTTATGTCCTTTTTATCTATCTAGTCTAAACAAAGCCATTTAATAAATCAGGTAGACTATTTGTAATTTTGGGGTCAGGCTGTTTCATCTCAGAGACTCTTTAAGTGGCAGTGGCAGACTGCATTAAGATTTCACATTCATTTAATAAACTAGCTATACCCTCTTGATTTAGGGCACACACTACTTTGTGCCTTGTTTCACGGGAGTCACTATTTATGAGATTTGTAGGGCAGCTACTTGGAGTTCTGTTCATATGCTTAGGACACCTATCTCCCACCTCCCTGAGAGATAACTGCTAGTTACTTACCTACAATGGGATTTGTGTGGACAAATGCTTGAAAAAGAAAGAAAGGTTACTTACCTTACAGTAACTGGAGTACTTCAAGATGCTTTTGTTCACATGTAACCCACAACTTCCATTCCTTTGCCACTGATATGCTGTCCTTTTACCTGGATTTTATGTATTAGTGAAGAACTGAGAGACAGTTGGAACTGCTCTGATACTCATTGTAGGGGATGCAAAGACATGCAGGGACACTGCTGGCTAAAAGATTCCGGGTTCACACACACAAGGCACACATACCTACAGTGTGATCTGTGTGAACAAAAGTATCTTGCAAGACTCCAGTTACTGTACAGTGCCTCTCTTTCATGCTTATTACTCCACCAAGCATGAAATAATGGGATTTACATGTTAAGAGTTAATGTTTGGTTGACAATGAAGTCTCCTAAGTGATCTCACTGTGGGAACACTGCCGAAAGATTTTGAAGATGCACATCTAGTATATGAAATGTCTTAAAGACTTATTCTGAGAAAGCTAGGGTGCAGATTGCCCTCAGAAAACTCAAGAGGAGGTGAAGGTAATGAAAATTATTTGGATGTGGAGGTTTGAAAGCGTGTTTCTGAATCTTGAGACAGTATTGGTTTATAGTTTTGAAATAAATAGGAGGTACATTGCTAACTTCTGAGGCCAAATTATGCAACGGTCACAGTTCAAAAAGGCAGCATTTGCCAAGAATTATGACATAGTGCTACCTGAGATACCACCTATTCTTGATATTTGGAAAACAGAGATATCACAGATGCCAATATGTGGCAACTGTTAGCAAATTTTGACTTTCTAATGTTGATGGTTGTACATAACATTTTGAAACACTTCACTACGTGTCCTTTACACATGGGAAAGGAAAGATGAATACACTGTACACAAAGAATTTGTATTTTAATGAGGAGCTCTATAAGTTTATCATGTAGATGAAGCCCCCAGTGTCAAGTCTTCCAAGAACTTGGAAACAAATCAGAAAGAAGATGGAAACTGCAAATGCAGTATGGGCAGTTCACTTCTTTGGAGTAATAAGTTATTTTCTTTCAGCCACTTTTTTGAGTGATTAATTCAGACTGACACTATACTACCTTCTAGAAATTGAGATATTTAATTCTGGAATCGGTGTTACTTACATCATCAACTCTATCTAAGGCCTGGTCTACACTAAGAAGGGGGTTCAAATTAGGGTACGCAAATTCAGCTACGTGAATAGCGTAGCTGAATTCGAAGTACCCTAATTCGAACAACTCACCCGTCCACACGCGGCGGGGTCGAACTCCGCGGCTCCCCCGTCGACTCCGCCAACTCCTTCTGCCGAGGTGGAGTACCGGAGTCGACCGCGGCGCTTCCGGAGTTCGAACTATCGCGTCTAGATCAGATGCGATAGTTCGAACTCCAAAAAGTCGAACTCTCCGCGTCGAACCGGCAGGTAAGTGTAGACGTACCCTAAGTCAGATGCTCTAGGTGAGGAAGAAGCAAAGAATGCTTTATGAACTGAACCCAGAGACAAGAAATTTCCAGCTACTACCAGTAGTAACTGCTACTACAGACAAACATGATGTAAAATATGAATTTTAAATATTACCTGAATCTAGTATATCAATTAGCTATCAAATAGCAGAAGAGAGTGAATAAAGTCTTTATTAAGTCTGAATTAGAAATGACAATCTATTGACCACAATTAAATAAACAGGGAGAAATAACCCTTCTTTTATTAGTACTGCTTATCAGCCATGATCTTCTTGAAGATACTCACAATGTTGAAATTCTCATTCAGGACCACACCTATGGCAGGGAAGGGAAGATTTGTAATTGTAGTGTAATTACTCAGTAATTTGGTTAAGATATCTAAAGGATTAATTGGTGGGTTTGTCAGAATAGCATGAAAAGTGCCAGAGAAAATTTTGCAGCAGAGACCTGGATAACAGCAAAGAAAGGACTGTCCTGATTTATGATGGATAGAGGTTTTAAATTTGAACAGCGAGAGAGATACTTCTTTGAGAAGGATTGAGGGCTAGATTCACAAAAAGGATTTAGGTGCCTAACTGTGATTTTAGACACCTAATTACCAGAATCAAGCCTCACTGGGATTCACAAAGCCACCACTCAGCTGCCTCCCAAAAACTGTAGACACCTAAAATCACTCAGCACCTACATTTTTGCAGTAAAATTTTCCTAAGCACATAGGTTTCTGGCCCTCCACCAAGAATCCTGGTGCCTAAGCCCCAGGCTGATGCACAAACTCTGGGAAGATAGGCTACTAACTCACCAGCTAGGACCGATCCAGTAAGTGAGATCTGACCTCTCCTCTCAACCTGCCTCATAACTTTTAGTTCAGTGATTAAGGCACTTCACAGGATGAGATAGACACCCCCAGTGATTTCCCTACACCCCCCCTGAATTTCCCCAACACCCTCCCCCCCAGTTTTGTGAACTAGTTACATGCCAAACCTGGTGGTGAACTTTGCGACTTTGTCCTCACCTACAACTATTTCACATTTGTGGACAATATATACCTTCAAGTTAGTGGCACTGCTATGGGTACCCGCATGGCCTCATAGTATGCCAACATTTTTATGGCTGATTTAGAACAATGCTTCCTTAGCTCTCATCCCCTAATGCCCCTACTCTACTTGTGCTACATTGATGACATCTTCATCATCTGGACTCATGGAAAAGAAGTCCTTGAGGAATTCCACCATGATTTCAACAATTTCCATCCCACCATGAATCTCAGCCTAGATCAATCCACACAAGCGGTCCATTTCCTTGACACTACTGTGCTAATAAGCGATGGTCACATAAATTCCACCCTATACCAGAAACCTACTGACTGCTATACTTACCTACATGCCTCCAGCTTCCATCCAGGACACACCACACGATCCATTGTCTACAGCCAAGCTCTAAGATACAACCGCATTTGCTCCAATCCCTCAGACAGAGACAAGCACCTACAAGATCTCTATCAAGCATTCTTAAGACTACAATACCCACCTGCTGAAGTGAAAAAAACAGATTGACAGAGCCAGAAGAGTACCCAGAAGTCACCTACTACAAGACAGGCCCAACATAGAAAACAACAGAATGCTACTAGCCATCACCTTCAGCCCACAACTAAAACCTCTCCAGCACATCCTCAAAGATCTACAACCTATCCTGAAAGATGATCCCTCACTCTCCCAGATCTTGGGAGACAGGCCTGTCCTCGCTTACAGACAGCCTTTCAACCTGAAGCAAATACTCATCAGCAACCACAAACCACAGAACAAAAACACAAACCCAGGAACCTATCCTTGCAACAAAGCTTGATGCCAACTCTGTCCACATATCTATTCAAGTGACATCATCATAGGACCTAATCACATCAGCCACACCATCAGGGGCTAGTTCACTTGCACAACTACCAATGTGATATATGCCATCCTGTGCCAGCAATGCCCCTCTGCCATGTATATTGGCCAAACCGGACAGTCTCTACGCAAAAGAATAAATGGACACAAACCTGACATCAGGAATCATCATTCAAAAACCAGTAGGAGAACACTTCAACCTTTAAAAATCTTTAAAAAAGCGGAGAAGGGAGATCCAGGGAACTACAGGCCAGTCAGTCTCACCTCAGTCCCTGGAAAAATCATGGAACAAGTCCTCAAGGAATCAATTCTGAACCACTTAAAGGTGGGGAAAGTGATCAGGAACAGTCAGCATGGATTCACCAAGGGCAAGTCATGCCTGACTAATCTAATTGCCTTCTATGATGAGATAACCGGTTCTGTGGATGAGGGGAAAGCAGTGGATGTGCTATTTCTGGACTTTAGCAAAGCTTTTGATACAGTCTCCCACAGTATTCTTGCCAGCAAGTTAAAGAAGTCTGGGCTGGATGAATGGACGGTAAGGTGGATAGAAAACTGGCTAGATGGTCGGGCTCAACGGGTAGTGATCAATGGTTCCATGTCTAGTTGGCAGCCGGTATCAAGTGGAGTGCCCCAAGGGTCGGTGCTGGGGCCGGTTTTATTCAATATCTTCATTAACGATCTGGAGGATGGTGTGGACTGCACCCTTAGCAAGTTTGCAGATGACACTAAACTGGGAGGAGTGGTTGATACGCTGGAGAGTAGGGATAGGATACAGAGGGACCTAGACAAATTAGAGGATTGGGCCAAAAGAAATATGATGAGGTTCAACAAGGACAAGTGCAGAGTCCTGCACTTAGGACGGAAGAATCCCATGCACTGCTACAGACTAGGGACCGAATGGCTGGGCAGCAGTTCTGCAGAAAAGGACCTAGGGGTTACAGTGGACGAAAAGCTGAATATGAGTCAACAGTGTGCCCTTGTTGCCAAGAAGGCTAATGGCATTTTGGGTTGTATAAGTAGGGGCATTTCCAGCAGATCGAGGGATGTGATCATTCCGCTCTTCTCAGCACTGGTGAGGCCTCATTTGGAGTACTGTGTCCAGTTTTGGGCCCCACACTACAAGAAGGATGTGGATAAATTGGAGAGAGTCCAGCAGAGGGCAACAAAAATGATTAGGGGTCTGGAGCACATGACTTATGAGGAGAGGCTGAGGGAACTGGGATTGTTTAGTCTGCAGAAGAGAAGAATGAGGGGGGATTTGATAGCTGCTTTCAACTACCTGAAAGGGGGTTCCAAAGAGGATGGATCTAGACTGTTCTCAGTAGTAGAAGATGACAGAACAAGGAGTAATGGTCTCAAGTTGCAGAGGGGGAGGTTTAGGTTGGATATTAGGACAAACTTTTTCACTTGTAGGGTGGTGAAGAACTGGAATGGGTTACCTAGGGAGGTGGTGGAATCTCCTTCCTTAGAGGTTTTTAAGGTCAGGCTTGACAAAGCCCTGGCTGGGATGATTTAGTTGGGTTTGGTCCTGCTTTGAGCAGGGGGTTGGACTAGATGACCTGCTGAGGTCCCTTCCAACCCTGAGATTCTATGATTCTATGATTCTCTCTGGCCATTCAGTAACAGATTCAAAGGTGGCAATTTTGCAACAGAAAAGCTTCAAAAACAGACTTCAAATAGAAACTGCAGAACTTGAATTAATATGCAAACTAGATACAATCAATTTAGGCTTAAATAGAGACTGGGAATGGCTGAGCCATTAAACACATTGAATCTATTTCCCCATGTTAAGTATCCTCACACCTTCTTGTCAAACTGTCTTAAATGGGCTATCTTGATTATCACTACAAAAGTTTTTTTTTCTCCTGCTGACAATAGCGCATCTTAATTAATTAGCCTCTTAGAGTTGGTTGGGCAACTCCCACCTTTTCATGTTCTCTGTATGCATATATATCTCCTCACTAGAAGTTCCATTCTATGCATCCGATGAAGTGGGACCACGAAAGCTTATGCTCAAATACATTTGTTAGTCTCTAAGGTGCCACAAGTACTCCTGTTCTTTTTGCGGATACAGACTAACATGGCTGCTACTCTGAAATATGCCAATTTAGTGACTGTTTGGAAATTTGAATTGAAATTGAAACATTAATACACACTTTAAAAGCATATACAGTGTATGATAAAATACGTGTATCTGAAAGTATAATAGATTTGAAAAGTATGAACATAGACTAGCTTCCTTACACAGCTGTTGTTTTTTATGACAATGTCAGTGAATTCATTTCAGTGATGTTGGCCAACCTAATAATTTCAAATTATGATTTGTAAGCAAAGTCTAAATGAGTTCTCCCTGACAGCTAGTGATGAGCTGGGGGTAGGGGGAAAGGCTTCAGGACCAGATTGTATTTTACATTCACACCTAATCTACCTAGGTATACAGCAAACAGAGCTGTGTTGCCCAAGTGATTTTGGCTGGGGTTGGGTTACAAATCACTTGAATGCGGGCAGGGTGCAGGGGTGGGAATGAAATGTTGTTATTGTATGAGTAAAGGGCAGTAGAACTGTACTTAGCCTGTGCTGATTGAGGGCATCAAAAGAGAGGGTGGGGACCTGCCCTCTCCACTGTTTACAGACAGAGCTGATTAGGCTCCATAGCTAGTCTTTTGTTCTGTTAAGTGACCACTGCAGCTGAAATCACTGATAATCAGGTCTAAGTGCTTAGTCCTGCTGTGGGGACAGTGTTCCTGTGGGTACAGTGTTTTTGTGTAAAAGACAGCCCAGATTGCGCTAGCAGCGAGGTTCCCCCACTGAGAGCTCAGCTGAAATCACTGAGAGCTGGGTGGAACCTCAAGAGACCGACTCACAGAGGTCACAGTGGCAAGTGGCAGCAGAAGGTGACTACGCAGGGCCATTGGCAATGGAGTGGTGGAGTGAATGGTGGCGCAATGAACAGCCGTGGCCAGAGCGAACAGTAAGCAACTGGAGGAATGAGCAAGGTGCCTTCTTGCCCCCCACCTGGGAGGTGTACTCACGTGAAAGCACCTCTGACGGCTTAAATAAGGGGCACGTTAAATAAACATTTGTTTGTTGGACTGTATTTTAGTGACTTTGCTCCAGAATGCTAGATTTGTGACTGGGAATGGAAACTTATATAATATGTTTCCTAGTAGGCCAAGATTTTTAAAATGCATTATTTGCCAAGGTTGTTTTCTCACATTGTTGCTATCTTGAGAGGTCATTATGTTGGGGAGTTTCTGTACTAAACATTTTTATTATTATAATTAATTTTTACATAAGAATGGTCATACTGGGTCAGAGCAATGGTCCATATAGCCCAGTATCCTGTCTTCCAACAGTGGTCAAGGCCAGGTGCTTCAGAGGGAATGAACAGAACAGGTAACCATCAAGTGATCCATCCCCTGTTGCCCATTCCCAGCTTCTGGCAAACAGGCTAGGGACACTCAAAGCATGGTGTTGCATGCCTCCCCATCCTGGCTAATAGCCACTGATGGACCTATTCTCCAGGAATTTATCTAGTTCTTTTTTTTTAAATCCTGTTATAGTTTTGGTCTTCACAGCATCCCCTGACAAAGAGTTCCATGGGTTGACTTTATGTTGTGTGAAGAAGTACTTCCTTTTGTTTTTTTAAAACCTGCTGCCTATTAATTTCATTGGGTGACTGCTAGTTCTTGTGTTATGTGAAGGATTAAACAACATTTCCTTATTCACTTTCTTCACACCAGTCAAGATTTTATAGACCTCTATCATATCCCCCCTTAGTCATCTCTTTTCTAAGCTGAAAATTCCCAGTCATTTTAATTTCTCCTCCTGTTTCATACCCCTAATCATTTTAGTTGCCCATCTCTGTACCTTTTCCATTTCCAATATATCTTTTTTGGGATGGGGTGACCAGATATGCACACAGTATTCAAGATGTACACATACCATGGATTTATATAGAGGCAATATGATATTTTCTGTCTTACTATCTATCTCTTTCTTAAAAAAGCAAAGGTTTCAGAGTAGCAGCCGTGTTAGTCTGTATCTGCAAAAAGAACAGGAGTACTTGTAGCACCTTAGAGACTAACAAATTTATTTGAGCATAAGCTTTCGTGGGCTACATCCGATGAAGTGGGCTGGAGCCCACAAAAGCTTATGCTCAAATAAATTTGTTAGTCTCTAAGGTGCCACAAGTACTTCTGTTCTTTTTTAAAAAGCAAACAGAATGTTGGGAATCATTGACTGCCGCTGCACATTGAGTGGATGTTTTCAGAGAACTCTCCACAATGACTCCAAGATCTCTTTCTTGAGTGTTAACAACTAATTCAGACTCCTTCATTTTGTATGTATAGTTGAGATTGTTTTCCAATGTGCATTACTTTGCATTAATCAACATTGAATTTCATCTGCTATTTTTGTTCCCCAGTCACCCAGTTTTGTGAGATCCCTTTGTAACACTTCGCAGTCTGCCTGGGACTTAACTATCTTGCATAGTTTTGTATCATCTGCAAATTTTGCCACCTCACTGTTTACCCATTTTTCCAGATCATTTATGAGTATGTTGAAAAGTAATGGTCCTAGTACCGACCCCTCAGGGATACCACTATTTATCTCTCTCCATTCTGAAAACTGTTATTCCTACCCTTTGTTTCCCCTCTTTTAACCAGTTACTGATCCATGAGGACTTCCCTCATATCCCGTGATGGCTTACTTTTCAAAAGTCAATTTAAATTAAATACATTTTTTTTTAAAAATTATGTTTTTAGAAATCTAGACCTGTTATATGTTTTGGCGTAACTTGCATTATCCTTATGTTAAATTTGCATTATCCTAACAAAACATTTACTTTATTCATATCTCATTAGTCCTGACATCCACCCCCCCTTGTAAATTCGAACACCCCCCTTAATTTCAATTCCTGGGGAAACCACTGGACACCCCCACCCCCATTTCAAGTCCCCCTTCCCTTTGAGGGGGAGAAGGGAATTGAATGGGGAACCTACCACCTCTAAAGTGAGTGCCCTAGCCACTTGGCTATTCTGAAGTGGGACTTGAACCAGTATGTGAAAAGTTATGAGGGACCCCTCCTTCCTAGCTTCCTGCAAAAACAGCATAGGCACTTAACTCCAAGAGAGGGTTTTGTGGCTGAGAATCCCAAGAAGAGGGAGTCCTTTCCCTCTATACAGGACTAAGGCATCCATCTCTACAAATGGGAGGTGGGGCTTAGCACACAACCCTCACCTTGGCAGCTCCCATTGGCTAGTTTAGGCAAGGAGCCACCTAGCATGCTGCCTTTTGCAAATTACATTCTGGGGCACCTCTCTCTCCCCATTCATTTTAGAGGGCTTTCAGAATCCCAGTGGTGTTATTTCTAGGCCCCTAAAAGTTAGGTGTGCTTTCTTTCTGAATCTAGCCAAGGCCTCAACTTAAAATTTGGGACTTTTGTTTATAATTTTCCCATTTTCTAGTTCATTTTGAATTTCCATATATTATTTCAACATGAAAATACTATTACAAATAACAGAGGGGTAGCTGTGTTAGTCTGGATCTGTAAAAGCAGCAAAGAATCTTGTGGCACCTTATAGACTAACAGACGTTTTGGAGCATGAGCTTTTGTGGGTGAATACCCACTTCGTCGGATGCATGCATCCGACGAAGTGGGTATTCACCCACGAAAGCTCATGCTCCAAAACGTCTGTTAGTCTATTACAAATAAATTGGTCAGCCAGCTACATAAATCACAGTTAGGCTAAGTGAAATTAGAAATAGAAGGAAACTCTAATTACGTTGGGTTACATTCACAATATTTGGCTCAACATTGTGTGTTCTTCAATTTAGAGCTTTAAAACTCCCTGCGATGTACTGCGGTTCATTACCCCTGCTCTGACTATTTATCCTGTTGCTTTCTATCCCAACCTTTGCAAAATGTTGCTCGAAAGATGACTGCTAATTTTAAAAGAGCCAAGTCACATGAAGATTATTGAAACAGTAGTTAAAAATAGTAGACACATTAAAACTGCAAAATAAGGAAATGTCTACTACAAGGACTCAGATATGAACAACATGCCTAAATAGGCATATGAATAGCTCTTTGAAATTTGAGACATATTCTTTATAAATTGTCTCCAAATTAATGTCTGGCATTATGGTGCATGTTTAAGAACACCTTTAGTGCCCATTTTCATCAGACAGGAATGCTTGGAACACTTGATACAACAATTGCACCACATTATCTTCAGAAAAATAAAGCAATAGTTATAAGTAGTAACAGGTAGCAATTTGGTGGATTCATATGAATAACAGTCAACGGCCTTTGGCAAACTTTTTAATGTATTGTTTTGTTATCCACCACTATAAATCATTACAGATCATAAGAGTTATTGACATAAATAAAGTAGTTTCATCTTAATAAGGTAATGTAAATCATAAACAAAGATCACTAGATAGCTAGAGGCCTAATGATTTCAATGATTCAACTTGAAATGTACTTAGCTAATGATTAAACAGTGATTAAACATACTAAATAGTGTTAACCTTGCTGAATCTCATGTGTGGAAGACAATAGGCTTAGTTAACATGTGTGTCTTCAGTGGGCTATTGGAACAATACATATTATTATACATAATATTGTTCGCCTTAGGACAGATTTAGTAATATGGTAATTTATGAAGGGAAAGCATCAACAACTCAGAAAGTGAGAATATTTATACCTAATAGCTATTTTTCAGAGTAGTTTATTGCAAAAGTAATGTTGCATTTAGTGTTTCTGGGAGATGATTTGGACAGAATAGTAGTTATAGTTGCTGACATATTTGGACTTGAGTATGCTGAATTACTCTGCTAAAATTAACTGAATACCCTATGTACTGATTACACTTTGTTGCTGTCTGCTGCATTTTTGACAGAAAATGTAGTGGTTAGTAATGATGTAATGATGAAGCATTCTCCCATTCAACCATGAAATATGAAACAAGATTGTAATATGCATTTCACAGAGTTCACACAAAGTAAATGTGTACACTTAGAATGTCTCACCTGTTAGTACTTCATACGAAATGTGTCTTTCTATAACATTGTAGTATATGTATAGGGATGTCAGCAGCCAGCTCCATAATTGCTAATCAAGGCCAGGTCTTAAATAACACTTTATTCTGAAATGGTGTAACACAAGCTTTGTTCATCATTCTGCAAGCTAGAGAGCTACAAGGTCTGCGTGAATCTAACTCATTCACTTACAAATCTGATCTTTTCTGTATCTTGTGTGATACTACAATATATTCCTTTTTGGAAGAATTGTAGCTAAATGGGTTAGACAAAAGTTGGGCAGCTTTGAACACAGTTAAGATATTTGATGTATTCCATCATGTGTCCAAACATGTGCATAAGCAGTTATTCTCAGAAGTTTTGCTACTGAAAACATTTCTTCCAAGAATGACAAATATAGAATTTGACAGGTGAATGGATAGTTTGATATAATTTCAGGAAATATTGCAAGAAATGTTACTTATTCTTAGGTCTAGGGGGAAACACACACACACACACAACTCAGTTTTGCC
Organism: Mauremys mutica; assembly: GCF_020497125.1. Taxonomy (NCBI): domain Eukaryota; kingdom Metazoa; phylum Chordata; order Testudines; family Geoemydidae; genus Mauremys; species Mauremys mutica. The sequence continues at coordinate 173,362,265 of NC_059073.1, forward strand.
TGAGTGTTGAGCTCAGGATTCAGGTCAGTATTTCTTCTAACAGGCCACAATTTGTGCTTGCAGTCACAAGGAATATAATTCAATAAATCAGTGTTCAGAAATATCATTCTCCATTTTTCAAAGAATCATTTCAGATACTCTTTTAATTCAGTGTGCAATGAAAACTTTTGTATAACACTCAATAAACAATAATATTGCTCCATACAGGGGAAAATATCCATTGGGCTCTAACTTAATGATTTCTTTCTTTTCACCCAAGAGGTTAAGCTAACGGAACAATATTAAATTACATAACAGTTGCACTTACATATTCAAGAAATGTGAATTGAAATGACAAATCTCGTATCTTAGCAGTTCAATGTTATAGCTCAATTATTTCCACAACAGACAGCATCACTTGGTCATCAGATCTTTCATAGGTAATCAAAACTCCCATTTCAGTTGGGTACCTTTTGATAATCTTAAATTTAACTATAAATCTCTCTCTTTTGCCTTTGTATTTAAATCTTCATTTAAAGGCATCTTCATGCCTTTTTCTCTATATTTACCATGAAAATGGTTGAAAATGTTTCCTATTTTCATCTCAGAGCACCACATTAACTAATAATTCAGATTGCATGGATTCAAGTTACAATAAGAAAAAAGGGATCTTCTACATATCAAATTGCAAATAGAATAAAAAATTCTTTAAAAATATAGAGGGAGGAAATGTAAAGCTAATGAAAGATGATAGACTGCAATCCTGGAAAGTGGAATAGACTGTTCATCTACAAAAAAAAAAAAGGGTATACAATGGCCAGTGAATGCTTCTCAATGCAAACATGCTTCATTCCTCACTTTGAGGAACCAATTATATGGATCAGATAATAATTCATTTTCCATACCCATTCAAGACTTGAACTCTCTTTTGATACTTCCAGTAACATTACTGAATAATGCTGGGAATGAACAGAACAGGTAATCATGAAGTGATCCATCCCCTGTCGCTCATTACCAGCTTCTGGCAAACAGAGGCTAGGGACACCATTCCTGTTCATCCTGGCTAATAGCCATTGATGGACCTATCCTCCATGAACTTATCTAGTTCTTTTTTGAACCCTGTTATGGTCTTGGCCTTCACAACATCCTCTGGCAAGGAGTTCCACAGGTTGACTGTGTGTTGTGGGAAGAAATATTTCCTTTTATTTGTTTTAAACCTACTGCCTATTAATTTCATTTGGTGACCCCTAGTTCTTGTTTTATGAGAAGTAGTAAACAAAACTTCCTTATCTACTTTCTCTACAACAGTCATGATTTTATAGACCTCAATCATATAGATTCATAGATTCATAAACTTAAGGTCAGAAGGGACCATTATGGTCATCTAGTCTGACCTCCTGCACAATGCAGGCCACAGAATCTCACCCACCCACTCCTGGAACAAACCCCTAACCTATGTCTGAGTTATTGAAGTCCTCAAATCATGGTTTAAAGACCACAAGGTGCAGAGAATCCTCCGGCAAGCGACCCGTGCCCCATGCTGCAGAGGAAGGCAAAAAAAACCCAGGGCCTCTGCCAATCTGTCCTGGAAGAAAATTCCTTCCCGACTCCAAATATGGCGATCAGTTAAACCCTGAGCATGTGGGCAAGACTCACCAGCCAGCACCCAGGAAAGAATTCTCTGTAGTAACTCAGATCCCACCCCATCTAACATCCCATCACAGACCATTGTGCCTATTACCTGCTTATAATCAAAGATCAATTAATTCCCAAAATTAGGCTATCCCATCATACCATCCCGTCCATAAATTTATCAAGCTTAATTCTGAAGCCAGATATGTCTTTTGCTCCCACTACTCCCCTTGGAAGGCTGTTCTAGAACTTCACTCCTCTAATGGTTAGAAACCTTTGTATAATTTCAAGTCTAAACTTCCTAGTCTCAAGTTTATATCCATTTGTTCTTGTGTCCACATTGGTACTAAGCTTAAATAATTCCTCTCCCTCCCTGATATTTATCCCTCTGATATATTTAAAGAGGGCAATCATATGTTCCCACAGACTTCTTTTGGTTAGGCTAAACAAGCCAAGCTCTTCATAAGACAGATTTTCCATTCCTGGGATCATCCTAGTAGCCCTTCTCTGTACCTGTTCCAGTTTGAATTCATCCTTCTTAAACATGGGAGACCAGAACTGCACACAGTATTCCAGATGAGGTCTCACCAGTGCCTTGTATAATGGTACTAAGACCTCCTTATCTTTACTGAAAATACCTCATCTGATGCATCCTAAAACCGCATTAGCTTTTTTAACGGCCATATCACATTGGCGGCTCATAGTCATCCTGTGATCAACCAATACTCCAAGGTCCTTCTCCTCCTTTGTTACTTCCAACTGATGTGTCCCCAATTTATAACCAAAATTCTTGTTATTAATCCCTAAATGAATGACCTTGCACTTTTCACTATTACATTTTATCCTATTACTATTACTCCAGTTTACAAGATCATCCAGATCTTCCTATCTGATATCCCGGTCCTTCTCTATGTTAGCAATACCTCCTAGCTTTGTGTCATCTGCAAACTTTATTAGCACATTCCCACTTTTTGTGCCAAGGTCAGTAATAAAAAGATTAAATAAGATTGGTCCCAAAACCAAACCCTGAGGAACTCCACTAGTAACCTCCTTCCAGCCTGACAGTTCGCCTTTCAGTATGACCCGTTGTAGTCTCCCCTTTAACCAGTTCCTTATCCACCTTTCAATTTTCATATTGATCCCCATCTTTTCCAATTTAGCTAATAATTCTCCATGTGGAACCGAATCAAATGCCTTACTGAAATCGAAGTAAATTAGATCCACTGCGTTTCCTTTGTCTAAAAAATCTGTTACCTTCTCAAAGAAGGAGATCAGGTTGGTTTGGCGTGTTCTACCTTTTGTAAAACCATGTTATATTTTGTCCCAATTACCATTGACCTCAATGTCCTTAACTACTTTCTCCTTGAAAATTTTTCCAAAACCTTGCACACTACAGATGTTAAACTAACAGGCCTATAGTTACTCAGAGCTGGCTGTATTTAAAAAGAATCCTTACTGAGGTTGCAGGAAAAAAACATCCCGATGTGTAGGAAGAATAGTAAATATGGCAGAACACCAGCTTGGCTTAACAGTGTAAAACTTGCTGATCTTAAACACAAAATAGAAGCTTACAAGAAGTGGAAGCTTGGACAAATGACCAAGGAGGAGTATAAAAATATTGCTCAGGCATGCAGGAGTGAAATCAGGAAGGCCAAATCACACTTGGAGTGGCAGCTAGAAAGAGATGTTAGGAGTAACAAGAAGGGTTTCTTCAGGTATGTTAGCAAAAAGAAGAAAGTCAAGGAAAGTGTGGGCCCCTTACTGAATGAGGGAGGCAACCTAGTGACAGAGGATGTGGACAAAGCTAATGTACTCAATGCTTTTTTTGCCTCTGTCTTCACAAACAAGGTCAACTCCCAGACTGCTGCACTGGGCAGCACAGTATGGGCAGAAGGTGACCAGCCCTCTGTGGAGAAAGAAGTGGTTCAGGACTATTTAGAAAAACTGGACGAGCACAAGTCCATGGGGCCAGATGCGCTGCATCCGAGGGTGCTAAAGGAGTAGGCAGATGTGATTGCAGAGCCATTGGCCATTATCTTTGAAAATTCATGGCGAACAGGGGAGGTCCCGGATGACTGGAAAAAGGCTACTGTAGTGCCCATCTTTAAAAGAGGGAAGGAGGATCGGGGAACTACAGGCCAGCCAGCCTCACCTCAGTCCCTGGAAAAATCATGGAGCAGGTCCTCAAGGAATCAATTCTGAAGCACTTAGAGGAGAGGAAAGTGATCAGGAACAGTCAGCATGGATTCACCAAGGGCAAGTCATGCCTGACTAACCTAATTGCCTTCTATGAGGAGATAACTGGCTCTGTGGATGAGGGGAAAGCACTGGATGTGTTATTCCTTGACTTTAGCAAAGCTTTTGATACAGTCTCCCACAGTATTCTTGCCAGCAAGTTAAGGAAGTATTGGCTGGATGATTGGACTATAAGGTGGAGAGAAAGCTGGCTAGATTGTCGGGCTCAATGGGTAGTAGGCTCCATGTCTAGTTGGTAGCCGGTTTCAAGTGGAGTGCCCCAAGGGTCAGTCCTGGGGCCGGTTTTGTTCAATATCTTCATTAATGATCTGGAGGATGGTGTGGACTGCACTCTCAGCAAGTTTTCAGATGACACTAAACTTGGAGGAGTGTTAGATACGCTGGAGGGTAGGGATAGGATACAGAGAGACCTAGACAAATTAGAGGACTGGGCTAAAAGAAACCTGATGAGGTTCAACAAGGACAAGTGCACTTAGGACGGAAGAATCCCATTCACTCTTACAGACTAGGGACCGAATAGCTAGGAAGCAGCTCTGCAGAAAAGGACCTAGGGGTTACAGTGGACGAGAAGCTGGATATGAGTCAACAGTGTGCCTTCGTTGCCAAGAAGGCTAATGGCATTTTGAGCTGTATAAGTAGGGGCATTGCCAGCAGATCGAGGGATGTGATCAGTCCCCGCTATTTGACATTGGTGAGGCCTCATCTGGAGTACTGTGTCCAGTTTTGGTCCCCACACTACAAGAAGGAAGAAAAATTGGAAAGAGTCCAGTGGAGGGCAACAAAAATAATTAGGGAGCTGGAGCACATGACTTATGAGGAGAGGCTGAGGGAATTGGGATTGTTTAGCCTGCAGAAGAGAAGAATGAGGGGGGATTTGATAGCTGCTTTCAACTACCTGAAAGGTCTAGACTGTTCTCAGTGGTACCCGATGACAGAACAAGGAGTAATGGTATCACTTTGCAGTGAGGGAGGTTTAGGTTGGATATTAGGAAAAACTTTTTCACTCAGAGTGGTGAAGCACTGGAATGGGTTACCTAGGGAGGTGGTGGAATCTCCTTCCTTAGAAGTTTTTAAGGTCAGGCTTGACAAATCCCTGGCTGGGATGATTTAGTTGGGTTTGGTCCTGCTTTGAGCAGGGGGTTGGACTAGATGACCTCCTGAGGTCCCTTCCAACCCTGAGATTCTATGATTTTATGATAGTTGGATCACATTTTTTCCCTTTCTTAAGAATAGGAACTATGTTAGCAGTTCTCCAGTCATACAATAGAACCCCTGAGTTCACTGATTCATTAAAAATTCTTGCTAATGGGCTTGCAAATTCATGTGCCAGTTCCTTTAATATTCTTGGATGAAGATTATCTGGGCCCTCCGATTTTGTCCCATTAAGCTGTTCGAGTTTGGCTTCTACCACAGATGTGGTAATATCTACCTCCATATTCTCATTCCCATTTGTCATCCTACCATTATCCCTAAGCTCCTCATTAGCCTCATTAAAGACTGAGGCAACGTATTTGTTTAGATATTGGGCCATGACTAGATTATCCTTAACCTCCACTCCATCCTCAGTGTTTAGTGGTCCCACTTCTTCTTACTTGGTTTTCTTCTTATTTATATGGCTATAGAACCTTTTTCTATTGGTTTTAATTCCCTTTGCAAGGTCCAACTCTACATGGCTTTTGGCCTTTCTCACTTTATTCCTACATGTTCTGACCTCAATAAGGTAGCTTTCGTTGCTAATCCCTCCCATCTTCCACTCCTTGTGGGCTTTCTGCTTTTTCTTAATGCCCTCTCTGAGATGCTTGCTCATCCAGCTTGGTCTACAACTCCTGCCTAGGATTTTTTTCCCCTTCCTTGGGATTCAGACTTCTGATAGTTTCTGCAACTTCTCTCCTTAGCCATCTCTTTTCCAAGCTGAAAAGTCCTAGTCTTATTAATCTCTCCTCATATGGAAGCCGTTCCATAACCCTAATCATTTTTGTTGTCCTTTCTGAACCTTTTCCAATTCCGATATATCTTTTTTGAGATGGGGCGACCACAGCTGCATACAGTGTACCAAGATGTGAGTGTACCATGGATTTATATAGAGGCAACATGATATTTTCTGTCCTATTGTGTCTAGGAAGACACAATTACGGTTATTTCTTTTATTTTTTATTGGCTTGAGGAGTCCTCTGCAAACCCCCAAATGCTTTTGTTTTGCTTTTAACCATTAATCTGGACCTCAAGAAAACAATTCTTGATGCTTAATTATTATATTTGCTCTTTTTAAATCTAGCAATAACTTAAGTTCCAGATGTATTTTTTTTCTTGTTGTTTTTAATAAATTGTATCTTTTTAAAGGTTTTTTGGGGTGTTTTTTGTGTGTGTCCTAAGAGGTATGTGCATATGTTGTTTAATTAGCTGGTGGCAACAGCTGATTTCCTTTGTTTTTCTTTTTCAGCTCTTCCCCGGGGGGACAGAGGGGAAGGGCTTGAGGGTACTCCAGAGGGAGGAATTCCCAAGTGTGCCTTCCTGGGTCCAAAGTGGTTTTTGCACTTGGGTGGTGACCCATCCAATGTCAGAGAGAAGCTGTGACTTTGGGAGATTAATACCAGCCTGGAGTGGTCAGTATCAATTTTTTTGAATCCTTGCAGGCCCCCACCTTCTTCACTCAAAGTGCCAGAGTGGGGAGTCAGCCCTGACAAATGTATTAGAAACAAAAGCAAAAAAATCAAGTGAAGGTAACCACAGTGATTCAGAGTCTCCAAGATCTTAGTCTGAACTAAGTGTGTCACTCAAGCACAATGGAATTGCACTGAGTATACTGTTTAACTTTGAAATTTGCAGGAAGGCTAAACAGGGCTGTATAAATCAGTGTCAAATGAAAGAATTATAGGGCTAGATGAAGCACCAGACGGTAAAAGAAAATATTCAGATTTTTTTTAATAGCGTGAACAATTAAACTAAGAGCAGAAATTGTAGCAATGACTATAAATCATTGTTCAGATGAATTGGACTGGTATTTGATATCATGGATATTATGGCATACAACTGATAATCCAAAGGAGAGGACAAACCTTCGTGGGCCTTCTGTTCCCCTTCTGTCCTAACAGTGCCTCAGTAAGGACTCAGAAGATATTAAAAAGATAAAGTTAAAATTCATACAAACATAATGGATTCAAAAGTGTACATGAACAGCACACAATACGCTGTAGCAGTCAGAAATGACAAACTCCCACAGTACACAAATATAAATTAGCAAGAGCTGACCTAAATGGTAATGATCTTATTACACATTAGAGTCAGTGACATTTCCCCTAATTTAAGGGTACTGCAATTACAGTTAACCTAAAGGTTAGCTGCTTTCAACTCTATCATCTTTGTGATAGTGTTGTCACTGATATTGTGGCATCATGGAAATTAAATGCACTATAAAAATACAGCTAATTATTGTTGAATCTGTCAGTTCCTTTGCTGAATAGGTTTAATACTTTAAAGCCCATATTTTGACCTGTTTATCTGACAACACCATCCATTGTTGACCTATGGCATGAATTGTGTATCTTTTCTTTTTTAAGCACTAGGTGTCTGTCTGACATTGCATTTTATCTTTCTGACTATGAGAATAGTAATCTTTTATCATGTAATAAACAAAATATACAAATTGAATTCCTAATTAAGTACTGGATTTTGCATTTTAGTTTAAAAAGCTCCAAAATAACATCCATTAATGGGTAGGGAACTGACATGTCAATAAATGGAACTTCAAGATTCATGTTAGTAAGAACATGAAGATTCAGTACATTGACTAATTGCAGCAAAAAAGACCAATAGGATAGGAGGCCTAATCAATACAATTACACACTAAATGGGAGGAATTATTATAACGTTCCATGAGAGCCTCATGAGACCCTGCCTAGAGGACTGCATCCACTTTTGAGCACCTAGACTCTGGGAGCAATTCTGGAGAAAGTATAGAAAAAAGCAATAAAACGGAGCAAAAGCCTGGTGGATCTTATCTAAAATTATAGACTGAACTATGGTCCAACCCAGAATGGTGTGAAAAGTTTTAAGCATAAAGTAAAATCAGATAATTTTGCCAGGCTCCACCAACCCTCACCTCTTTCCTGCAATCTCTCCCTCTCTCTCTCTGTATATATATATATATATATATATAGCGAGAGAGAGAGAGAGAGAGAGAGAGAGAGAGAGAGAGAAATACTTTTTTAGAGCAGGTTGAGTACAAATCAGTGAATATATTATTCACAACATTTTGCCATTTTTCATTTCATAAGAATTTTTGTCCAGTATTTTAACAGGTTTATAACAGGGCTAATAGCATTTAATGAGTAAATTATTCTACAAATATTGGTAATATTAACTGAATAAATTATTCTATTAATTTTTTTCCTGGAATTTGACCATGGCTAATATTTTTATTCTTTTTCACATTAGTGCAATAACATTTCTAATTTTCACATCTAGGTACAGCTGTGCAAACCTTTCATAAGAAAGCCAGAAATCTACTGAAGTTTCCTCCTTTGGGATTTTTTTATTAATCTGAAAATTGCATTACGGTTTGCAAACTTTTGAGTAAATGTGGGCTGCATTTCACCCATTGTTGACATTTAGGTGTTCCAGCTAAACTATGGAAATCTTAGCAGTTATAGAGAAACACCCAACAAAGTGAAAGGGCAAGAATATATAACAAAAGAAATAATAACAAAAGGATAAACTGATCCCCATATGAACAGAAGCTGTTGAGTTTCACACAGCTCCATATCAGAGGGTGATCATATTCAGCTGACACCAATCACATGCTAACAGGCTTCATAGCAAATCTGTAATGTTCCCTTATGATTGCTACATGGAATTCCCATTCGATGTTTCAGGTAAAAAAAAAATTATGACTGCTTCATATGAGGGTCTTTTCTTCAGTAAATAGATCATTAGTATGCAGTGTTTAAGATCTTGGCTTGGCTAAAGTGTTAGGAGCCACTAACATTACTTAAGGGACTCAACTTCTCCAGCTGGTCATTTCTGCCCACTAAATTGTCTAAAGGTTACACATTATTGCTAGATTAATAAAGCACATATTAAAAAAATAAAGTTGATAATGTATTCTGGGTGACTTTTTTCTATACAATACCTTGAAGCCAGCTGTCAGGGCTCTTCCATTGAGGCACTAAAGACCAAAATGAACCAAAATTCCCAAGTGATGTGGCAGTAATTTACTGAATATAAATAATGTTTTCCTCGAATTTTAATGTTACAATTTAACACTTCTGGCATTCAGTTATAATAGCAACAAAAGGAAAAAGAGCACCAGATTTGCAAGGAGTCGTGGCATATTTGAATCCAAACTGTGGAACCAACTATGCTGAGAACTAGAGTTCCCACAAGAGTCCCAGTTTTTTTCAGAAACAAAGCATCAGCCCTACCAGAATTTAAAAGAACAAAGTCAGGCTCTCTGAGTCAAACATATCCGTGAATTTTTAGAGGCAAAGAATTTCCAATGAAAATCATCAAAATCGTTTTAGAGGCAAAGGATCTCCAATGAAAAATTATCATCATCTCCAGCCATTTATATCTAGGTTCTGTTAACAAGAATACAGCAACTGGTCAGAAGTGCAAGCTGATCTCCATATTGGAAGAGAAGATTCAAGGTCTGGAGAAACAAATATCAACCCTGCGTTCCATAAAAGAAAATGAGGATTTCCTGGATAGACGTCTGGATCAGCTTCAGCGGGCACAATGTTCTGAAGATTCAGAGCAGGCTTCGCAGCGGGGACAGAAGGCCAGCGAGGATAATTGGCGGCATGTGACTTCCAGAAGAGGAAAGAGTAGCAGAAATGTCCATGTACCAGAAACACAGATGCAGGTGAGCAACCGTTTTCATGTTCTCTCCGCAAGTACTAGTGCAGAGAGTGGAGTGGATGATACATCTGAGGGAACAGAGCAGAAGGAGACTCCACTGATTGGAAGGCATGAGATGCACCATCCTAGGGATGGGGGTTCCACGACCACCACTCCCAAGAGGAGGAGGAGGACTGTGGTGGTGGTTGGGGACACTCTCCTCAGGGGGACTGAGTCATCTATCTGCCGCCCTGACCAGGAAAACCGAGAGGTGTGCTGCTTGCTAGGGGCTAGGATTCATGATGTGACGGAGAGACTGCCGAGATTCATCAAGCCCTCAGATTGCTACCCCTTCCTGCTTCTCCATGTGGGCACCAATGATACTGCCAAGAATGACCTTGAGCGTATCACTGCAGACTATGTGGCTCTGGGAAAAAGGATAAAGGAGTTTGAGGTGCAAGTGGTGTTCTCGTCTATCCTCCCTGTGGCAGGAAAAGGGCAGGGTAGAGACCATCGAATCATGGAAGTCAACGAATGGCTACACAGATGGTGTCGGGGAGAAGGGTTTGGATTCTTTGACCATGGGATGGTGTTCCAAGAAGAAGGAGTGCTAGGCAGAGACGGGCTCCACCTCGCGAAGAGAGAGAAGAGCATCTTTGCAAGCAGGCTGGCTAACCTAGTGAGGAGGGCTTTAAACTAGGTTCACTGGGGGGAAGGAGACCAAAGCCCCGAGGTAAGTGGGGAAGTGGGATATCGGGAGAAAGCACAAGTAGGTGAGTGCAAGAGGGGAGGGCTCCTGCCCCATACTGGGACACCAGGACGATCAGGGAGTTATCTTACATGCCTATACACAAATGCAAGAAGCCTGGGGAACAAGCAGGGAGAACTAGAAGTCCTGGCACAGTCAAGGAATTATGATGTAATTGGAATAACAGAGACTTGGTGGGATAACTCACATGATTGGAGTACTGTCATGGATGAATATAAACTGTTCAGGAAGGATAGGCAGGGCAGAAAAGGTGGGGGAGTTGCGTTGTATGTAAGAGAGCAGTATGACTGCTCAGAGCTCCAGTATGAAACTGCAGAAAAACCTGAGAGTCTCTGGATTAAATTTAGAAGTATGAACAACAAGGGTAATGTTGTGGAGGGAGTCTGCAACAGACCACCAGACCAGGGGGATGAGGTGGACAAGGCTTTCTTCCAGCAGCTAACAGAAGTTGCTAGATCACAGGCCCTGGTTCTCATGGGTGACATTAAACACCCCGATATCTGCTGGGAGAGCAATACAGCAGTGCACAGACAATCCAGGAAGTTTCTGGAAAGTGTAGGGGACAATTTCCTGGTGCAAGTGCTGGAGGAACCAACTAGGGGAAAAGCTCTTCTTGACCTGCTGCTCACAAACAGGGAAGAAACAGTAGAGGAAGCAATAGTGGATGGGAACCTGGGAGGCAGTGACCATGAGATAATCGAGTTCAGGATCCTGATACAAGGAAGAAAGGAGAGCAGTAGAACAGAGACCCTGGACTTCAGAAAAGCAGACTTCGACTCCCTCAGGGAACTGATGGGCAAGGTCCCCTGGGAGAATAACATGACGGGGAAAGGAGTCGAGGAAAGCTGGCTGTATTTTAAAGAATCCTTATTGAGGTTGCAGGAACAAACCATCCCGATGTGCAGGAAGAAAAGTAAATATGGCAGGCGACCAGCTTGGCTTAACAGTGGAATCCTTGCTCCATCTTAAACACAAAAAAACAGCTTACAAGAAGTGGAAGATTGGACAAATAACCAGGGAGGAGTATAAAAGTATTGCTCAGTTATGAAGGAGTGAAATTAGGAAGGCCAAATCACACTTGGAGTTGCAGCTAGCCGGAGATGTTAGGAGTAACAAAAAGGGTTTCTTTAGGTATGTTAGCAACAAGAAGAAAGTCAAGGAAAGTGTGGGCCCCTTGCTGAATGAGGGAGGGAACCTAGTGACAGAGGATGTGGAGAAAGCTAGTGTACTCAATGCTTTTTTTGCCTCTGTCTTCACAGACAAGGTCAGGTCCCAGACAGCTGCACTCTGCAGCACGGTATGGGGAGGAGGTGACCAGCTCTCTGTGGAGAAAGAAGTAGTTCGGGACTATTTAGAAAAGCTGGACAAGCACAAGTCCATGGGGCCGGATGCACTGCATCCGAGGGTGCTAAAGGAGTTGGCTGATGAGATTGCAGAGCCATTGGCCATTATCTTTGAAAAATCATGGCGATCGGCGGAGGTCCCGGATGACTGGAAAAAAGCTAATGTAGTGCCCATCTTTAAAAAAGGGAAGAAGGAAGATCCAGGGAACTACAGGCCAGTCAGTCTCACCTCAGTCCCTGGAAAAATCATGGAACAGGTCCTCAAGGAATCAATTCTGAACCACTTAAAGGAGGGGAGAGTGATCAGGAACAGTCAGCATGGATTCACCAAGGGCAAGTCATGCCTGACTAACCTAATTGCCTTCTATGAGGAGATAACCGGCTCTGTGGATGAGGGGAAAGCAGTGGATGTGCTATTTCTGGACTTTAGCAAAGCTTTTGATACAGTCTCCCACAATATTCTTGCCAGCAAGTTAAAGAAGTCTGGGCTGGATGAATGGACGGTAAGGTGGATAGAAAACTGGCTAGATGGTCGGGCTCAACGGGTAGTGATCAATGTCTCCATGTCTAGTTGGCAGCCGGTATCAAGTGGAGTGCCCCAAGGGTCGGTGCTGGGGCCGGTTTTGTTCAATATCTTCATTAACGATCTGGAGGATGGTGTGGACTGCACCCTTAGCAAGTTTGCAGATGACACTAAACTGGGAGGAGTGGTAGATATGCTGGAGGGTAGGGATAGGATACAGAGGGACCTAGACAAATTAGAGGATTGGGCCAAAAGAAATATGATGAGGTTCAACAAGGACAAGTGTAGAGTCCTGCACTTAGGACGGAAGAATCCCATGCACTGCTACAGACTAGGGACCGAATGGCTGGGCAGCAGTTCTGCAGAAAAGGACCTAGGGGTTACGGTGGACGAAAAGCTGAATATGAGTCAACAGTGTGCCCTTGTTGCCAAGAAGGCTAATGGCATTTTGGGTTGTATAAGTAGGGGCATTTCCAGCAGATCGAGGGACGTGATCATTCCCCTCTATTCAGCACTGGTGAGGCCTCATTTGGAGTACTGTGTCCAGTTTTGGGCCCCACACTACAAGAAGGGTGTGGATAAATTGGAGAGAGTCCAGCGGAGGGCAGCAAAAATGATTAGGGGGCTGGAGCACATGACTTATGAGGAGAGGCTGAGGGAACTGAGATTGTTTAGCCTGCAGAAGAGAAGAATGAGGGGGGATTTGATAGCTGCTTTCAACTACCCGAAAGGGGGTTCCAAAGAGGATGGATCTAGACTGTTCTCAGTGGTAGAAGATGACAGAACAAGGAGTAATGGTCTCAAGTTGCAGAGGGGGAGGTTTAGGTTGGACATTAGGAAAAACTTTTTCACTAGTAGTGTGGTGAAGAACTGGAATGGGTTACCTAGGGAGGTGGTGGAATCTCCTTCCTTAGAGGTTTTTAAGCTCAGGCTTGACAAAGCCCTGGCTGGGATGATTTAGTTGGGTTTGGTCCTGCTTTGAGCAGGGGGTTGGGCTAGATGACCTCCTGAGGTCCCTTCCAACCCTGAGATTCTATGATTCTAAGTGCCTTTATGTTCCATCAGGAAAGAAGTGATATGGCATTATGGCCATGTGGCGGGCTTGGCACCACACCGTCACTTTGTGGCAGGAGGGGATGGGGTGTCAGGACCTCGCCACTTACAAATTCACAAGCCCGCCTTTCTGTGGGCGGCTGGTTGTGGCCTAATGGCCTCCCTCCACATAGTCACCCCTTGATCGAGGGCATACGGCCTGGTGGCCAGAGTCCAGGTAACTCACCCCCAAGCGTTGGGGCAGTGTGGCCCAATGGCCAGGGTCCATATAACTCGCTCCCTCCTCTCCACATGAGAGCAGTGCAGCCTAATAGCCAGAGTCCATGCAATCCCCCCTCATAAGTGGGGTAGTGCAGTCTCACAGCCAGAGTCTGTATAACTCGCCCCGCACATGGGAGCAGTGCGGCCTTATGGCCACAGTTCTTGCAATCCCCCTTGCAAGCAGGGTAGTGCGGCCTAGCGACCATAGTCCATACTATTTACATGGTTCTGGATGGGTGGGTGGAAGGTTGTAGGGGGACCCAGGACTGCCCACTCCACTGGGTCCCAACCCAGGGCCCTGATAGTGGCAAGCTCCCCTTGCCACCTGCTCGTCAGGGATCTGCCCACAACACGCTGAGCGCCTATGCGTCTCTAATGCCGTTTGCCATTAAAGTTCCCCTGGGTCACTTCCTACCATAAATGCCATTCTCTGCTGCGGGGGTCCTCCGGTCTGTTCCCCTCCTGTGATGTCCTCCTCCTGGGTATCAGGGAGTGTCCCGGCTTGGCTGGCCTCCGGATCCTGCTGCACAGGCTCTCCCTCCTCAGGAGCTAGCAGCGTGCCTCCTTCTCCTCTGGCGGTCAGCCCAGACTGAGCTGCTCTGCAGGCTTTTATACCTGTTCTCTAGTTGGAGCATGCCCAGCAGAGCTTCTGGGCGTGGCTTCCTCTGCTAGGAAAGAAGGGTTAACCCCTGCGGTACCAGTGTGGCGCCACTCTGCCCCATCACACACCCTCCCCCTTAAGACAGCTGCCTGGGCCAGCTGACCCTTGACCGTTTCCTCCCCCTTCTCTTCCCCAACTCGGGAAAAGAACTCTGCATTCCCATGAGCCTTCCCAGGCCGGTGTAACACGTGGAAGGAGTAGGGTTGGAGGGACAAGTACCACCGCATGATTCGCGTATTTGTCTCCTTCATGCTATTAATCCATCTGAGAGGTGCATGGTCAGTTACCAAGGAGAAGGGGTTCCCTAATAGGTAGTACCTCAGTGCCTCGACCACCCATTTAACCGCAAGGGCCTCTCGCTCTATGGTGGAATACCAGGCTTCTCAGGGGAACAGCTTGCGGCTTAGGTACAAGACGGGGTGCTCTTCCCTCCCCACCTCTTGCGACAGCACAGCCCCCAGCCCTACTTCTGAGGCATGGGTCTGGAGGATAAAGGGCCTTGCAAAGTCGGGCTGTATCAGTATTGGATCCCAGATCAATCGTTCCAGCAGGGCGCAAAAGGCCTTCTCACAGTCTTCCGACCACTGGACCTTCCATGGCAGGGAGCTTCTCGTCAAGTCTATCAGGAGGCAGCGAGCATGGCAAAGTTAGGCACGAACCGATGATAGCATCTGGTCAACCCTAAGAACTGCCATATTTGCCTATTTGTTGTGGGTGTAGGATAGTTCCTCAAGGCTTCCACCTTGTCTACCAAAGGGCGGAGTTTCCCTCGGCCCACAGTATAGCCCAGATACGTCACTTCTCTTTGGCCCAAGTGACACTTGGCTGGGTTTGTGGTAAGGCCTGCTTTGCCCAGCGCTCGTAGCACCTTGGCGAGGTGATGGAGATGTTCCTCCCAGTTGGCACTGTAAACGACGACGTTGTCAATGTATGCTGTGGTGTACAAACTGTGGGGGCTCAGCCCTTGATTCATGAGCCACTGGAAGGTAGCCGCGGCCCCAGGTAACCCAAAAGGCATCATTATAAATTAGTAGAGGCCGAATGGTGTTGGGAATGCTGTCTTTTCTCTGGAGGTGGGTGTCAAAGGGATCTGCCAATATCCCTTGGTCAGGTCTAGGGTGGAGATGAATTCTGCCTTACCTAGTCGGTCCAGCAACTCATCTACCCAGGGCATGGGATAGGCATCAAAACGAGAGACCGCGTTCACCTTACAGAAATCAATACAGTACCTGACTGTTCCATCCAGCTTGGGAACTAGTACTATTGGGCTCCGCCATTCACTTCTTGACTCTTCGACCACCCCCAGGGCCAACATCATCTCGAGCTCCTTCCACACAGTCTCCCACATATTCCTGGGGAGTGGGCAGTGGTTCTCCCTCACTTTGTGGTCAGAGAGGGTGGCGATATGATGGCTGGTCAACGTGGTCTTCCCTCGGTGGGCTGACAAGACCATAGGGAAGGCTAATATCAACTGTCGTACCTGTTCCTGTTGAACCGGGTCGAGCTCCTGGCCTTTTGCTGCTGACCCTGGTTCCACCAGTTCACCGGCCAATGGCCCCAACTCAGGTTCTGGAGGGTGGGACAATCATCAGGCCTTCCCAGTCTCTCCAGGCCTTGAGGAGGTTCACGTGATAGACCTGAGTGTCTTTCCTTCACCCCAACATCCGAACTTCATATTCAATGTGTCCTATTCGCCTGGTCACCTCGAAGGGGCCCTGCCATTTTGCTAACAGCTTAGTTTTGTAGGAAGGTAGCAGCAAGAAGACATGGTCCGCAGGCTCAAAACTTCAATTCTTCGCCCCTTTATTATACTGAGCTTCTTGACTACGTTGGGCCTTTTCACCAGGTTCTCTTGTGCCTGGGCTTCCAACTCTCGGAGCCGCTCCCATAGGTGGAGGACATATTGAATGAATCCTCTGACCTGGGTCTCCTGTTCTTCCCATGTTTCTTTCAGGAGGTCCAGGATCCCCCAGGGTTTCCTCCCATAAAGGAGTTTGAAGTGGGAGAACCCTGTGGATGCCTGTGGCACCTCTCACACAGCAAAGAGGAGCGCTGGACCCAGTGCCGAGGGTCATCTTCCATGAACTTTCTCAGCATGGCTTTCAGGGTGCCATTAAACATTTCTACCAACCCATCTGTCTTTAAGAATTATATGCGTAAGATAGCATGGCCTTTCACCTAGCTTTATTATAATGCAGTTGAATCGCTAGAGAAAGTTCCTTACTGCATAGCTTTATGGAAAGCTTTTTGCTTTTATAACTTTCAGTCCCTGAGCTACGCATCACTCACCAAAGTGTAGGCACTGGCCTGAGCAGGATGTGGTGCAGAGCTGTGCCACCTCAAAGGAGGCACCTGCCTTGGAGAGGCACAGTCTCTCTCTGGTTCCCAGTACAAGGCCCTGCCTCCTCTCTCTTACCCACCCACCCCCAGTAGTATCTTGATGGATGGAAGCATGGAGGCAGAAGTCCCTGCCCACTCTTGAGTTCAGGGACTTCAGTTGTGGCTCTCTCTTTTGTGGACTGCGCATGTGGAGAAAGTCTCCTTTTACTTTAGTTTTAGCCCTATGTACTCATGGAAAGGCCAGCCATTATCACAACTCAGGTTTGCAAACAATGTCCTGGACTGAGCTTCCGTCATAGAAACACAAGAGTTTAGAAATCAAAATTACATCTTCATTTTTTTAACAAACTGATTTTAAATAAATACTTGAGAATGAAATTTCATCATTATATATCCAGTAACAAATACAAACATCTGAAACCATTTTCTTTCACAAAATGGGGAATGATTAATAGAATAGCAATAACTGAGTTATTATATCTTTAATCAAGACCCATGGTAGCCAGCTGGTTTTAAAATTGACAGATGTTATTAGGCTTTTGGTGTGACATCTTCAAAACATTTCATGAAGTATTGTGTATGACAAGTATAGAAATTCATAGAAAGAGAGAGCCTTTTTTGGAAGCTATTGTGGTATGGCAGATAAATATTACAACACTTTACCCAATAACATTATGAGCCAGGAAAAATACATATAAAAGAAATGTTGATATTTCTACAAAATCACAAAGAGCAAGCCATCTCCCTTTCATATTTAATAAAGATCTTCCCAGTCAGCTGCAGCAGACGATAAGTGTAATATCTTTAAATAGTTAATCCAGGGATCACAGCTCAAGTGCTTTATTTGGTTTGGAGCAAGGAAAGCTGTTAGTAGCCTCAGTGTGCATTTCATAAACCGAAGGATTTTTTTATTTATTTATTTTTATTTTTATTATTTTTTTTTGTTTGGCTTTCTACAATATCTTAAATGCTTTATTTTTCAGGGGAGAGATAAGGCCTGATTCTTCACATAAAACTACAGCTTAGCCATTACTTAGTCTTTCTCTGTTACGGAAAAGGTCCTGTCTGTGCACAGATGTCTCAGATTAAATTGTATCTCACAGTCCTTACAGTGCTCAGTACTAGATGAACTGCCAAAAGGGCCGTAGGCAAGAACTAAATTGCTTTGGTTTCAGTACACAGTGAATTTGGCTCAGACAAGCTGAATCAGTACATTAAATGCGAATCCCTCACAGATTTGAAAGCAGCCTTTAGCACAATTATTGACTGTGAGTGATGATTATGTCTAATTGAAGGAGACTTTTGCTACCTGTAGCTCAGTTGGAGTCCATGAGAGCCACAGCAAGGCACTGCATCTTAATTCAATGTTCCAGCTTGAGAGAAGCAATTGAACCTAAATCCTGAAGTGTATACACATGGTCGATAAACTTTAATAAACTTTACAGGTTCAGTAACTAGGCTGAGTGTATATAATTCAATTTTTTAATTCAGGAAAGGAAAATAGCTAACAAGTATGTTAGGCTACAATAATGTATTAGTTCATCTCATGCAGAAGCCCTCTCAGCAAAAGGAAAATATATAGTTTCATGCTTCTCTTTGATACAAGTTATAAATCTGTTGCTCTATACACTGTATTAATGCTCTACAGGTGGGAGATTACCAGGGTTCTTGTGTATGAACCAACTTTCAGGAAATTTGTGAGGGAAATAAAATAATTTGACAATTTTGCATCTTTTGTTCAGGAAGATATGCCAATAATAAAAAGAAATGAATGTGTTTCCTAATAGATTCTGCCTCTCCCACCAAGTTCCTGACACTACTGGCAAGCTTTCGTAGCAAAACAACCAGTCATACTGAAACTCATGATATTCTATGATACTCTATGTCTTAATCCATTCCAAAAAAAGTTATTGATTTTTCTCAGTGTACAAAAATAGATTTTCTCATGGGTTCAGCATTCAGAATTGTGTTTTTCTTCTGTTCTTTAACAAATAAGAATCTGTCAATATGTTTGTTAGGAACGTTTCTCTCCCACACACATTTGTTGTAACCTATTGGCTCTTTTCTAGTTAGATTCACTTTATTTTAGACTAGAATCTCTTGGCACCATTATCGTGGTAATATTAATGAAAAACTGATGCCAAGGTATTTTCCATACTTTTCATAAATGCACAATAATTTGAATATCAACTTTCAATATAAATTGATTCCATAAAAAATGATGTTCACCAGTTTATTATTGAAGGGGCTGTTCATAGGCTATCTGTGCTGGCCTGCATTTTTGGTCTGTTTTTTGTATTTTTTAGAAAAGAAAAATGCACTGGGGCATTTGCTTGGAATTTGGCTGTGCAAACAGATTGATAGGTTACTAAACACACAATATACCTGCCACAAACCCACAAAAGCAAGACAGTGAAAAGATAACCCATTTATCTGAATGTAGCTGCTATCCCTCTACCCACAGGAACACACTTTACCATTACCGTATATATCATAGACCACACACTGCAACCTTAATTCTGCTCCCCTTTCACCTTTCTGCACACATTCATTACCTGATTATTTCCCTCCTGACTATATTGGTAGTGGATATTTGCTATAATAAGTGGTTGTGTGCACAAGAGCAGTTAAAGAGGGTGATGGAAGGCTGGCAACCCCAAGAATGTTCCAATACCACCTGTTGCAAAGTAACCCCTTCAGACCCCTATTGCAGGGCTGTCACTAAAAGGGATTGTATGGCATAATTAATAAACTAGAAAACTGTGTCAAAAGAGCATTATTAAGATTGCATAGTCAAACACTGAAAAGTTAGGAAATGCCAGAATTACAGTCACATATGCATCTTTAATGTGATCATGTAATTAAAGATTGTACCATGAAGCATATGCACAAGGGAACCAAATTAAGGTTGCATAGGCAACCTTCATTCTAGAACAATGGCGAGCAACCTGCAGCTGCAGGCCGCATGCGACCCATCAGGATAAGTGGATTGCGGGCCGCGAGACATTTTGCAGACATTGATCGTCCGCAGGCACAGCCCCCCCACACCTCCCAGAGGCTGCGGTTCTCTGTTCCCGGCCAATGGTCGCTGTGGGAAGTGACGGCCAGCACGTCCCTGCAGCCCGCTGCTTCCTGCAGCTGTTTCTCCCACACTAGACTCTTTCTGCCTCATCTCTGCCACAACCTGTCCCTGTAGTTGAGTCTATTCCCCACTGTTGTATTAATTTAGATTGAATAAATACAAAAGGCTAAAGGTGTTCATATAACTCAGTCATGGTTTAACATTAAGCAGTGCTAAACAATGTTTGATTTTTGGTATACAGAGACTTCAGCCTGCTTAGTACTATGGCAAATACACCATTAATTAGTATTATTAATTGTTACTATTATTATTATTACTTTTTATTAACATATAAAAAGAAGGAGATAGGCTTGGGATGTTGTTATCAATGTCTGATACTGTTTTATTTCAGATGGTGTTTGGGATCCAGCTGAAACTGGCAGAGGTGACAATGTCATCTCAGTCCCTCTCTCTGTCCTGGTCTGGTCAGGACATCCCTTGGGATCAGCATGACAAAGGCCTGAGTTACCAGGAAACAGTGCGGGGGCAGCCATGATGACAAAGCTCACTCTAGTAGCCAATTTTTCTACCCAAAATCTCTTTCTTTAAGGACGCACAAAGGGAGGAGTGCCTGAAATAGCCCATCCCCTTATTATTTTGTTCATCAGTTAGGTCTAGTTTCCAACACACCAATTTTGGCTCACTGATTTCTGGTTCTATACTTTCTTGTTTAGCAAGCATGATCCTACCACAATCCTGGAGTTATATCAGGAGGGCTTTTTGTTTGAACTAATTCAGTCTTCTTGTATCCCTTCCACACCTTTTCGCATCAACATTTGTTGTTATGGATTATTGTCATATCTTATAAAATTACACTTAGGGTAAACTTAAAATTAGGGTAAATTTGTAGGCCCAATTATAACACCACCACCCCTTGCTTCTTGCCCCAGTTCCATTCTCCACGTCTACCCATTTCCAGTCTCTATTCCTTGAGTTTCTCATCCCTGACCCAGTCTCCTTGTCAAGCCAGGCTTGTCTTCCCCTCCAGATTTCCTGTCTGAGTCCTAATCTCTCTCTCAACTCTCAGTCACTCTTCCTCCCCACATCCAGTCCCACTCTCATTGCCCAGCCAATCCCATTTCCTCCTTCCTGACTCTTCATTCTATCTGTTTCTCCCCCACCCCTCAACTGGCAATCAGGCCAAGTCTCCCACCCTGGGCTCCTCATCCAATCTCAGTTACCCACAACCCCTTCTGGTTCTATTCCTAGTCTTCTTGTTCAGCCATTCTCAGTCTCCCCCATTACCCTAGCTTCTTGTCTAATCTAAGTGTGTTCTCCCGTGCCCCAGCTGACTACCAATTTCCTTCCCCTGTTCCTATCACCAGTTTCCAGGCTCATGCCCATGGTTTTCAGTCTCAGCCTCCCTGCCCAACCAGTCCCAGCCTGCCCTCACCTCAGGTCCCAGATCCAGTCTCAGTTTCTCTTCCCCTCTCCAGTTCCAGTCTCACCAGCCTCCTCCCAAACAACTCCTTTCTCTCACCTCAATCCACCTTTTGTCCCCTCTGCATTTGAATCAGATGGCTTCCTCCTCCATCGTACCTGGGTGCCCCCTGTTCTCAATTCTGTGTCCAGCCACATCTTGGCATACAGCAGCAAACAGCAGCCCTTATAGGGAAAGTCCTTCTGAGCCCCATAGCCCTAGGCTACAGCATGATCACTCACTCTGTTGGGGTGGCATGGGAGTGGTCTGGTCACACATAGAAGCTGTGAGAGGCTCAAGCATACTCATTGAGAATGTAATCTTCAGAAATTTTAGCTGTTAAGCTCCCAACAAGTCTCTACTGTGATTTTTCAAAGGCCTACAACTTGACTAAGCCCTGGTAGATTTTCATAGGAAATCCCTGACCCAAAGGCCTCCCCTTGCCAAATTTCAAGTGCCTCCCAAAGAAAGGTCTCAATAATTTTTCAGAATGGGCAAAACAGTGTATTTTAACCTGGCCTCATTCTCAGAAATGAGAACAATTTTGGCTGAATTTTTCCTCAAATAATTCATCATTAAGCAGACACTGCACATCAACCATTACAGCCCTGACTATAGCAATTGTCCCCAGTCTTCATATCTTACTGTGATAAAACTCCTGTTTAAGTCAATAGGGAGATTGTCAGCAAGAGGGTGGCAGGATTGGGCCCCATTAATTAATGACCTGATCCTTAACTCTGTTGAAGCTGTAATCAGTGCAAAAACCAAGAAGGCATAGCAAAGGTGGCATTATGCCATCTTTGTTTTCCCTTGATCCTTGAGGCAGATGGATTTGGTAAGCCCTAGGTAAGGGTTAATGATTTTCTCCCAGAGTGGTCCAGGTTCTTGGACTCCTTAACTGAGGGATAAAATAAAATGACTTCCTTGATTGATGTCCAAGGCCATGTATATCATCAGAGAACCAGGGATGGAATATTGGAAAACAACTAAAACTCTTTTCTGGGGGCTTGCATCCCGTTTCCTGGAGACTGAAGGAATGGGCACTAGGCAGATTTGTAGTTCCTATGCAGGCTTTAACATTACTCAATAATATTTTGGTACTGGGATTACATTTATGTTGACCCTATATAGTAGCAAAATTTAGTATGACTCCCAAGTAGTTAAAAGGTTCTTAAGTGTTGCTGTTTATGTCAATTGAAATGTATTTAATAAGAAAGTGGAATAACAGCCCTTTCCAACAGTACAGCGTAAGGACTGAACCCCTTGGCCGAGGGTCTGGAGGAGTTTATCATGAAGGGTCTTTTGAATTTTTTTATATTATGATCTTTAATAACTTGTGAACTTAATTACCTGTTTAATTTTAAAGGTTTGATTCGGAAGTTTTAAAAGGTTTCCAAAGTTTAATTTCCCTTCTCTCTTTCATCCCCCCCACACACACACACTTCTTTGCCACATACACCCACACCCACACACCCACACACCTCCCTTTGGTCTTCATTCTGTAAGTCTGTTGCCTTTGTAGTTTCGGAAATGGCTCTAGCAGCTGAATACATCTGAATGAAATAAAGTTCATAGTTTGTTTCTTTCCATTATTGCTGTGGTGTATATTAAGTGAATGAAATCAGGCTGTAAGAGGCCATCTATTAAAAGAAACCAGGAGATAGTACACTAATAGGAAAATGTAATAACGTTACTTTAAGTCTCATATCATTGTAGTTTATTTACTCTTTAGTTAAAAATCCAAAGTTATTATACCAATACATAAAACAGGAGGAGCTAGTTGTGACAGCTATAGTTAAGTATAACACCTTCCTTTATAAGCTCTTGTTTTCAGTTGATTATAACGTTGGTAAATTGTTCCAGTGATAATTACCCTCACTGTCTAGCTTCAGCTTCCAGCCACGGGATCATTCCCTGCTAAACTGAAGAGCCCATTATTAAATATTTGTTCTACATGTAGATACTTAAAGACCATAATCAAGTCACCCCTTAACTTTGTATTTGTTAAGCTAAATAAATGGAGCTCTTTGAGTCTATCACTATAAAGCATTTTTTAATCCTTTAATCATTTGTGTGGCTTTTCTCTAAACTCTCTCCAATTTAGCAACATCCTTGAATTGTGTGCACCACAGCTGGACACAATATTCCAGCAGCAGTCACACCAGTGCCAAATACAGAGGTAAAATAACCACTCTGCTCCTATTCGAGATTCCCCTGTTTATGCATCCTAGGACCACATTAGCTCTTTTGGCCACAGTGTCACATTGGGAACTCATGTTCATCTGATTATCCACCAAGAGCCCCAAATCTTTTTTCAGAGTCCCGGATCCCCAGGTCAATTCACTTGTGTAATAGCATAGATCAAAGTAATTGTTAAATATATAAGAGTGTATTTGGTGTTTAAACTTCATGAAAACTACTGAGTTGTTACTTGCTTTGTTTTCACTTATCTGTATCCTATTATAATGCAATAGCAAACATTTACATTGTAAATACCCCTGTAACTGAATAACCCATCAGACAAGAAAGAAGCCTTATGGAATGCAAATGAAGAAATTTAAGAGAAAAGTGCTAATTTCAAAGGAAATGGTCATTGAGGTCAAAGACTCTAAATGCATTCCTCACTCTCCATGATCAAAGGAAAAGCTCAGATGGTAGTGATACTGTCAGCTTGTTTTCTGTGAGAAGAAGCTATGTGTGGATTCAAGGAAGGATCCTGCATCTCTGGACTATTTGGACTCTTACAGGGAAGTGTTCCAGATGCAAAGCAAAGATCCCTCAAGACAATCTGGGTACCCTGAAAGATTTTTGGGCAACTGGCTGTTTATTACATCACTGCCACCATTTGGAATTACAAACCGCGACTCACCTGTACATATATTTTACCCACTTTAATCTCTCAGTAACTCTCATTTCCTTTTCTTAGCTAATAGTTATTTTACTATTGAATTGGCTCCCAGCATTGTCTTTGGTGTAAGATCTAGAGTACCAATTGATCTGGGGTAAGTGACAAGTCTCTTGGGACTGGGAGCAATCTATCGTGGTGTGATTTTTGGTTTAAGTGACCTTTTATCACGAAGTCCAGTGTGTCTGGGTGGTAAGATAGACTGGAGGGTCCAAGGGCACTGTCTATGACTCCATGGCAAGACTGGTATAGAGATCCAGGAGTTCACATTTGTTACTAGCTTGGTGAAATCTAATTATAGAACACGCCACCAGCTTGGGGTATCTACCCTGCTTTCTGAAAGTCTGTCCTGAGGCAGGCTCTCACAGTTGTGAGTAATTCCAGACAGCATGACAACTACCTCTGCTCTCATTTACCATAGGGAAAAGTACACTGCACTACGAATCAAGAAGTGACCATGAGCTCTTATCTTAAGCTCTTCCACTGACTGTTGTTAATTCTGTGTACTTCACAGTCTGTATTATAAATACATCAGATTCCTACCTCAGGAGGCAAGCAATTCACCCATTTTACAAAGATGGTATCTGAAAGGCTTCACAAGATTACTTCTGGTGCAGTGCTGAATAGACCCCAGGTGTCTAATTTAGCAAGTTTAATTCACCTTTTTTTCAGAATCAATGTACCAAATGTGCTTTGTTGTGATTTACCATCACTAGACCACTCTCCTCTCAGGAACATAGACCAGAGCCAAGAACAGAAACTAGGAGTCCCAATTCCCATTCTTTTGCTGTCTAGTAAACAGTCCTGTAACCTACTGGCAAAGTGTGTGCTCACATCCTCCCCTAGTGGCTGGTCTGCACAGAGGATAACAGCTTACTCTGGATTCCAGTTGCTTCTGCTCAACTGATAGAGGTCTGTGCTGTGGATCGGAAGGTCCTAAGTAGCAACTAAAGCTGGTCAGAGTTTGATTTTTTTTTCTTTTTGGAAATTTCCAACTTGTAATTGAAAAAACAAAAACTTTTAAGAATGGACCCTTTTGACTTTCCATTCTGAAGTGACTTTTCATTACATTTTCAAAATTATATACTATAATGCATCCGACGAAGTGGGTATTCACCCACGAAGCTCATGCTCCAATATGTCTGTTAGTCTATAAGGTGTCATAGGACTCTTTGCTGCTTTTACAGATCCAGACTAACACGGCTACCCCTCTGATATTTGATACTATAATGTAAAAATTTTACTAATTCAA
Organism: Mauremys mutica; assembly: GCF_020497125.1. Lineage (NCBI taxonomy): Eukaryota > Metazoa > Chordata > Testudines > Geoemydidae > Mauremys > Mauremys mutica. The sequence goes on from NC_059073.1 coordinate 173,387,615, forward strand.
AATTTTTAACAATTACTTTATCAAAATGAAATGTCTCCATCAACCTCAAATTTTATTTTGTGGAAAATGTATTGATGGTTTTATTTAGATTTTCTTTTCCAACAAAATGAAAGGAAAACATTTTAAAATCATGGATTTCCTCACAAAACAAATCTGGTTCCCTACAGGGTCCCTATAGGACCACTGCCTTACTTAGTGCACAAGATATACACTGAATGAGGTAGAGGACTGCAAGAAGATAAATCTTTCTTACATCTTTCTTATATCACTGGACTGGGACAGAGGAGAGCAGGGATGGATCCTACAAAGCATTTATAGCTACAGTGAAACAATATTGACCAGTTTTGGCTACTTCTATTTCCTTAGAAACAATTGAATATCTAGATTAAGTGTGGCAATTATCACAGTGAAATGTGGTATTTAGAAGAGTAAATAGAGAGTTTTAGTCTTGGTAATGGAGAAACTCTCAGAACAACCATAGCTATGGAATTGCTACTGACACCTTCATAATACTCCCACAAACTATAACACATTCCGATCAAGTCAGTTTAGTAGAATACTCACTAGGCTCATGTTTATATGTGAGGCCCCAGGAAGCAAGTATTGTGCTATATGGCTCCATATTACCTTGACTACATATTTTAGACTTTGTTTTGAATCAAACCTTTTAGAAATCATTTAAACAGAAAAAAGTACTTAATTACTCTACAAAGGAGTCAGATGTTAGGATCTTGTAATGCCCTAAACCTTAGACTAGCCCCTGGCTTTTTTGTGAGCTCTTAAGATTCTGCCGACAGGACTCTTTGAAATTAAATTCAGCTCAAGTTAAAGCCTGTTTTGAAAAAAATATAATTATAAGCTATGTTTGGGGATTTTGTTTTTTCAGTTAGAACATTTTCAGTGCTTAGACCAGAAAAGAAAAAAAGAAATGCCTTCCTTTCTTTCTAACTTTTTGATAACATTACAATTTGGTGAGTGTCACTAGGCCCTGTGTTAGCAATGAAATACACACAGGGACCAATATTATCTGAACTAATGATTTTGGGTGCCCAGCTTTAGAAGTCTTAAAGGAGCCTGATTTTCAGAGGGTGGGTGCAGAGCATTTTCTGAAAATAATCCCCCTTTAAAGCATTTTGAATTGGACCCCAAGAAGTGAGGCTCTGAAAATCACTGGTCATTTTGAAAATCTTGGCCAGGGCTTCTAAGTATCATAGTATGAACCAATCAGATAGATAGATAGAGCTAAAATAGCTATGTTGAAATAAAACTATCTAGTAAATATAGGCATATTAAAAAACAAATTAAGCATTAATACAAGGATAAGGTTGAAGAATCAAGCACATAAAAGTCATGAAATTCCAAAAGTTAATTTTTTTCTCATATGTTAACTCAGCCACGTTGCATGTCCCATATTTTTATGGTATGCATGAATACCCTAAAGTTTACATCTAAAAGGGAGAAAGGCTTAGAGATAATTACATATTAAGTGCCCCAAACCACTTCTGTGGCATTTTAATGTTGCTCATTTAAGAGCTCAAAAGTCAGGAAATGTCACTGGTAAGACTGAACATGAAACCTTAACTGTATGCGTAGGTAGCCAGGCCTGTCACTGGGGAGTTCTGTGGGCAGTGGGGCCCCGGAAGGAATTCTCCCATTTCCCCGGGCTGTGGAATGGCACCAGAGTCTTTCCACAACCACAGATTCAGGCCTGTGCCCTTGCTGTTTTGGTTCATATATCTATGTAAGTAAAACTATTGGTCATGCCACCATTTCTCCCTTCCTGCCCTGTCCACACACCTACCTGGCCAACAGAATGCTGGAGGATGGTGTGTACGTGGGGAGATGCTTTGTCTTTCACCTTATTTGTTGCTCCTTCTGCAACTTCCATTGATGTCAATGGGGCCAGGATGTCACCTTCTGTCTGTAAATGTTACACATTCTACACACCCATTAGTAGTCTAGCTTCTGCAAGTTACATACACTACTTTACCACTTAAATCTGTTTTCTGTCTTGTGTATAAGCCAAGTGTAACTTATACCACTGTTCAAGTGATCCTAATTAATAAATTAGGCCACAAGACTTCCAAGGGAATTGCATTTGTTTACACCTAGTCTGAATTTGATATAACTTCTTCAACTTGTACCAGTAGGTATATTTGTAATGATTAACAAAAGACTGGGGAAAAATCCACAAATTTGCACTTAAAATTGTCACAGTTTCATTCTGGATATTTTGTGCCCCTGAGATTTTACTTTTCCCTGGGTATTTGAGACAGAACTTGTAAAATCCAAGTCCCTGTTTTTCAACTGAAATTTTGTACTTGCAAAATTTCAAGTAGAAATGGTACAGTAGCCATATTTAAGATGTTAATGTGTGAGTTACAGGTGAGGAGAGAGTGTGGAAGACACAAAAAACAGGATGATTATGCTACCCAGATGGTGATGCTTTCTTGCTTTCTCTATATCCACATTTCTTCCTGGAGAGCTGATGTAGTGGACATTCATCCTCATCTGTGGTCTGACTACTGATCATCTGATGTTATGTGAGGTGAATTCTCTTACCCACATAGAACCACAGGTAAATAATGGAGAATGGCATTAAATTGAACATCAGCATTTCTGCCAAGTTAAATGAATGATCTCAAGGGAAGGACTAGTGTGCTTCTTTGGCACATGACTGGCCTATATCTCCTGTCCAGTGGCTGTCTAAAGGGGAGTCCCCTGAGTACAAGATTTTTTTGGAAATGAGGAGAAACACCCAATCCCTAACCCATTGCAGAGAGCTTCACAGAGCTCTTCCCTTCTACTGCAGCCAGCTCACAGTGAACTGGAGCAGAAACACTCTCCATATGAACTAGCAAGTGGTTGCTAGGGAAACCTAAGGTGCTTGAAAAAATATAAGAAACTCTAGGTTTCTTCTGACTGGCTCAGAGAAAGCATACAGAATGCATGAAAAAGAGTTCAAAATGACTTCTGATGACCCTTCTGAGTTTGTAACAGAGGCGCATGTCAATGAGTCAAAGGAAACACCATGCAAGTTTAGCCAGTCAGCTTTTACCATATCACCAGTACCAGCCTGAAAAGTTAAATTGCATATATACTGCAAAAAGATGACTTAGAATTGCCCCAGATTTAAGCTTTGGTCCCAGGATGTGCTGAGCACTTCAACTTCTGCTGCCTTCAATGTCATTGGCATTCAGCAGCATTAAGGAAAAGGTTAGCTCCTTGCAGGACAAGATAGAATCTTTGTGCCAATTTCATTGTAAATTTGCTAAGAGTCGAAGAGTCTGAGAGCTCCACAAACACAGAAGTATGCAGTAAGGTTCTTTTAATTTTGCATGATGTGTTTTACACACCTCTAATTATCAGTGGTGTTACAAGTTAGCTTGGCACACTGGGATAAAAATAGAGCATGTCCTGATTTCTTTTTTTGTGTGTAAACAATATTAAGCTACATCAATATATTGTTCATAAAAAGCAGGGTGATTATTACTGCTGATTATTGTATTTGACACACATGGGCACAGATAACTTTTTACAGCTGCTATTCAAGTTCATTAATTTACCTAATTTGTTAGCAATAATATTTGTTCAGGGAGGAGCTCATGATACTGTGAGGCTTGCTTCTTGTTGAGATTGCCTATTTAGAAAGAAAGATTTAATATTCCTTTTAAATAACTAATGTTGAACTAAATACTTGAGGTTTTAACAGCAATAATCAGCATCACCTATTATGCTGTCTATAGGTGGTTTTCTTCCTGCCTAGATGACTGGAAGCATAAACTAAGTAAGATGTGTCAGTATTATTGGGTTTCAGTAAGTGTAATATCTGATTGAAATAATACATAACCGAAACGTCACAGGAAGGAAGTAACAGTTTATCCTACTAGTACTTGTGCTAAATATACTAAGGTTATCCTTCTTTTCAAAAGAAACAAACGTAAGACCACCAGCATAATTCAGTTATATCTGAAAAAGTTGAACACCCACAGACAGCTTTTTATATTCTTCCTCCCCTGCCTCCCCACCCTGTGTGTGTGTCACTTCAGTAAACAGATACAAGTTGATAAAGGTTTTTATAGGAGTTATTATGAGCTTTTTATTTTAGAGAAGGAAAATGAATAACTGTTTTCCCTCTTCTTTGTGGCATCCAACTCCCTTACTCTTACACATTATGCAAACTTCAAGGAAGAAGCAGTTAGCATGTCAGAGAACAAGTGATGATAACTCCTGAGTGGTGCAGTCTGCAGCAGCTTCTTTAGTTTCTCGACAGGCACATTAGTCTGGATTTTAGCTGCTTCTCCTTAATTGGATTGCTTGCATAAATTGCAATACAAGGTGGACATGTGATAGCTTTTTTTTTCCCCAATCAGTCATGTCAAGAGAACCTTACGTATTTTATATAGAAATGGGAAAAAATTATAATTTGAAGAGATGAGAAGATGGCGCAGGGTAAAAGCTGATATTCTTCCTTTATAACAGATAGCCCCAAGTTGTAGAGGCCATTATTTCTTGCATTTTCAGAGCAAATGAACTTGACAGATGGCTGTGTCACCTAAACCCCTACCTACCAACTTGATTATGCAGAAAACAATACAATAGAAAAGAAATCATTACTGAAGGAACCTGGTTAGTCCACAGAGGGCTGAGCGATGCAGAAGAACAAAATTACAGTTGTGGAATTGAACAGCAAGAATGCATTTAACATAAAGTGGGTTACAGCAAGGCAATCAGTCATGGCTAAAGCTATTGTCTGGGCTTGCTTGCATGGTATATGAAGTAATCTGTCATCTACCACTGAATTTATGCTTAGTTTATAGTAGAAAACTACAAAGGTTTTGCCAGGGCATGTTTTGGTAGTCTTAAGTAGCTCAACTGTGGATCTATAAAATTAAAACTATGGGAACTCAGGACATTTTTCTGTTCTCAGTGTGTTTTGGAGGACATTACTTTAATACAGAAATGATCCCACCGCACTTCTCTGTTTCTCTGACATTAACCAAATCACACCACTTATTGGAAGTCAAAGGACAAAGCTTTATTCACAGTGGTAAGATAAACAATTCACAGTTGTTCTATGCCATATTACACTATCATCACAGCACACTGGACCTCACTGCAAGTCAGCCTGCAGAATCCAGAAAGTAACATGCAATGTCTAGGATAGGGAAACCTTTACTTTCTGCAGTTTCATAAGCTCACCTTTTAGCATATTCTTTGCAAAAATGTAAGACATTTTGCTAGTAATTTTTATTATTTATTTGTTTTTAAGCTTTATTATATAAACCGCATATATTGTGAGTGCCTACATTGGCTTGCAGTCTATTCCTTTTCCCTTCAGTGGTTTCAGGGGGCACTCACTATTTCCATACCTTGTAGGGCTTTATGCTGGTGTAGACTTATGTTTACAGTAACATTTTAATTAATTAATTCAAATAACTAGTTATTGAAAAAAAATCTGATTATGCTAACATTATTGATTAATTCTGCTGCTTCTAAATTATTTTTCTCCAGAAGCACTACTAAATAATTCAGATTTAAGAGGCACTCTCATGTCTGAAATCTCCTACAAAATAGCTGAGCCAATAGCATGCTCTTCTTGTAGCCCCACATTCGGGTTCTAGTGCCTATTTTCCAATCATAGCACACAATCATGAGACTGCCTTCTTTTGTTCCTAAAACATGTGGGAGTAGCCACCAGTCCATGTGTACATGTTCTATCAAAATGTTTTACGAGAAAAAAAAATTATCAGTAGGTGACTGTAGCGGGGTGGACCCCTGCTCCTGCCCTGAAGGGATAAAAACAGCCCTGGGAGGGGGCTGTGGCTTGAGAAAGCAGCTTTTAGGCTGGGTTGATTTGGGGAAGTGGCTGCAGCTGGGGCCACGCCCCAAACAGACTCAGCTGGCCCTATAAAGGCAGAGAAGCCAGGGGCAGAGAGGAGTCTCTCTCTGTTTGTAGAGGGAGATGGGCCTGGCTGCAGGGAGCTGGACACAGGGTACCTGAGTGAAGCAGGGCTGGGGAAAGGTTGAGGAGCTGGGGAGCTCCAGCCTGGAAAGCCCCAGGCTGCAGCCTAGCATTGGGCCAACAGGTACTGGAGGTTGCAGGGGGCAGCCCTGGGGTAGGGCCAAGGCAGCAGGTCCAAACCCTCCTTGCCAGTGATGAGTAGGCTGATACTGCAGTCTGCCCTAGGGTGTGGGGCTAGACAATGACTGGCAGTAGCCATATACTGAGGCAAGGTGGGGATAGAGGGTGGGGGTTCCCCAGGGAGGGGAGATCCTGAGACAAAGTGGTTACTGACAGGGGGCAGCACCCCAGGTAAAAGGGCACAGGGTCCAGGGAGGGACACGGGGCCAGAGAACAGGCACTCCAGAGCTGGAACGAGCTAATTCCCAGAAGTCGCCAGCAGGAGGCACCATGGGGGTGAGTCCGCTCATCTGCAGTGACCTTGTGTGAAGCATCCTGTGATCCATTAACTTTCTGATATCCTTCATAATGATCACCTGCCAAATGTCTGAACCAGCACTAAGGCAAGCTCAACTCCATAGCAGATATATAATAACTTCTGAAAAGCTCAACTTTAGAATTTCAGAGGAGAAGGAATTTGGCCACATATCTTCCATTAAACTAATGGAACCCTGAACTACTTTGAAAATTTCATCCTAAATAAATGTCTCATAGTCTTCAAGTTCAGTTGCTTGCCATGGTAATGTTTTTTCAATTCCTTTTCAAAATGGTGTTGACAGATTCTCCCATCCATGTACAGTAACTTTAAAAAATGACTTTGGGGTCACCTGTACATACATTGATCGAGTCACTTACTCGATAAAAGTGGGTAACCAGAAAATTGATAAAGCATGGACAAGGAGGACTGGATAACATTCATTGCAGGTACTAAGTGAATGAGCTAATGAATTTAGTAACCACCGGGCAAATACCAAAAATGTAGGGAAAACAAAAGCAATAATTATTGTTCAATTAAGAAGAAAAGAAAAATCTCAGCAAATATTCATTGCACTGGAATGTAATTGCCTCATCCAATCAGAGAAAAGGGTACTGTCACTGATATATAACTGCAATTTTTCTTATTTATGGAACTCACTGCTTTTTTACTGGTTGTGGGTGTTCAGTTTGTTTAATCACTGTAGTTATATATCAATCGTCTCACAAATCTCTGTTTTCTGATTGGCTAACAGTAGCTGACAGCCAATCAAACTTCAGAGATTTACATAATCATTATATAGCTATTTCCCAATAACTATAGTGTGAAAATGCAAATCTCTTCATGCTGCTTGGTGACCATAATCCCTCTGCTTTGAGGCCTCCAGTACAAAGACCCTGCCTCAGCTTATTTTTCTTTCTTTTTTTTCTTTTTTTCTTTTTTTTTTTGGTGAAGCAGACGCCCTTCCCCCACCCCAACCTTTAAATGAAAGATAAGGTGGTTGGTGGGGAGTAGAAAAAACAATACTCCCATTTCAGCAGCCAGGCTTCTCTGCAAGCATCTGAGTATGTTAGGTTTTCCTACATAAGAGTGGCCATACTGGGTCAGACCAAAGGTCCATATAGCCCAGTATCCTGTCTTCCCACAGTGCTCAATACCAGGTGCTTCGGAGGGAATGAACAGAACAGGTAATCATCAAGTGATCCATCCTCTGTTGCCAATCCTAGCTTCTGGCAAACAAAGGCTACCTTGTCCCTTTTGGGGTGATTCTATTAGGGATGGTCAGGCATCTGTTAGGGTTGGAAGAACTTGATAAGACCTGTGGTGATCAGATGTGGATTAGGGAGAGCAGGAACATGGTTCTTTATTCCTCAGGAGCCCTGCATGGTCCCTGCGGAGCAGGAGAAGGCACAGGTAGGTGGGGAACCTGGGAGTGAAGAATCTCAATCCTTGTTTCCCATGCTGCCTCCAGCTTCTCCCTGGACCCCATGCCAGGATTTTGTGGTGAGTGAAAACTCCTTCTCCCACACCCTGATTCCCCAACAAATTTAGGAGATATTTCATCTTCATTGCAGCCTCCAACTCTGACAGTTAGGGCTCCCCAACCCCCACCCCCCATCCCCACTGCAAGACTTAGAAGGACCATCAGCCCTGCCCCTATGGGCTTTATGAGGCATGCGTCCTTCTTGTGCCCCTGTTGTTAGGCTTTCTTGGGGTCCTACTGCTCCATCTCCTGAACAAGCCTGAGAAGAGGCTACCTGGGTGCAACCGATGCCCTACACTATGAATCATAGGAGGATAACTGGGGAAACCTCCAAGGTGCCAAAATGAGCTCATTGTCCAAAACAGTTCTATGAGAGTGGGTCTCCCAGCCCACTGAGAGGACTGGGGAGAGCAGAGATCTTGTGGTTAAGAGAACAATGGGCATTTTCTCCTCTCTGTGGTTTTACAGGAAACCCATAGCAAACCTTCGGAGGCTGCCCCACCAAGCCTTAGTTGCTTTATAATCATGTTTACAACCAGTTTCACCTAAACATATGTGTAATGTGGCTTGAATTCACACTCAAGGTGGGTATAAATTTTAAGTCATGTACATTAAGAGCACAATATTAGAGGTGATACAAGAGGTAACTAAGTAAGTAATTCTAAGTAAGAATGTGTAACTTATTTAAACTGCCAGCAACGGGGCAAGATTTAGAAATGCAATTTCTCAACACTTTAAATTATAGCTTCTCAGAACAGCTAGCTCTAGAGCATGCAAATGAAAAAGCTATTCTCGATTTAGTGACTCACTGTAGTTATTCTTAAACCAACTCCTGTGCCTCTCTTAGGACTAAGTAAAAGTGATGACAACAGAATTAATTCAGCATCCTTAGGGGAGAAACTGTACCAAACGCTAGTATGGTGACACTAAACTTTAAAAGGGGGATTGTAAAAAAGCTAGTCAGAAAGGCCCTAAAGTCAAAAGTGAGGTAATTAAAATCCTTAGTCTGCATTGGAGCCACGTAAGCAAACCACAACAAAGTGAGAGAGACATACATCCCCCTCAACAGAAATGGAAACAGGAGGAAAAAGAAGAAGAAAACCTAAAGGCATAAAAACAAATGGCAAGAAATGCGCTAAGTATATCAAAAGCAAGAAGCTTTATTCTGAGAGACTGTCTGGTTCCGGTGGACTACACCTGGGAGAAAAGGGAGCAATTCACAAGAAGAAGGCATAGAAGAGATCAGTGATTTGTTTGCCTGAGTCTTTGCCATTGATGATACTGGGAAAATTCCTACCTTGGACAAAGATGAGGCCCTGTCAGATGATGAGGTGTCATAAAAAGGAAGTACTGTAAGAAAATGATAAATCAAAATGCAAGAAACCAGCAGGACTGGGTGATATTCACCCAAGATTTCAGAGGGAACTTAGGTGGCTGAGCTACTATGTCGGAGAAAGGGGAGGTGGGGTAACCAATAATATACTTATCTATATAAAAGGTTCTGGGATGATCCCGGATATAACAGACCAGGGGGCATTACTTAAGTACCAGATATATTGACTGAAACAATAATTAAAATACAATTATAACACTCCTAGATTAACAAAATATAACAGGGACAAATGCATAAGCAATTGTATGGAGACTCTGAAGAAGCATCTCTCTGTATTTACTTGCAATTTATATGGAGTTACATATATAAACTCTCCTACATATCTCCCTTTTTCTGCAGATTTATTGATCCATATCCAGTTCTTCTCAGCAGATATAGTGATATGTCTCTTCCCCATTGTTACTGAACACCTAAACACATCCAAAGACTCATCTGGTAGTGGAGCAGCTTGCTAAATATCTCCAGAAGCAGAAGCTTTTGCATTTAAAATGCCAAGGTTGTTGTAAGGAATCCACCTCATATTATATAGACAACTTCCAGAGGCAAACTGCTTCTCCCTATCTCATAAATATGTTTACATACATCAATACCACCTCAAATGCAGCATCAGAAAGGGGGGTCTGAAGAGCAGGCTTGCTCACAACAGAAAGTACTTTCTTTCTCTCTTTGTGTATTAGCTCTTGATAGAACAGAAGGATTCACTTCACCTTCTAGCATGAATTACATTAGTGCTGGAGTAAAATATTCCATCCCTCAGGAATTCCAGTTAGCCATCATTGCAAAGCTCACTGTCTAACTATTAGTGATGCAAAGCAGCCTCATCCGGGCCAACATTCTGGCCTGGTAATTTCAAATGCATTCTTTCTCTCCACAAAAGTGACAGGGTCAGTTCCAGACTTTTGATAATATGGCCAATTCTCCGCCCCCCCCCCCTTAGCATCCCCAAATGCCAGCCCAGTTAACAGCTATATGGGGGGGAGGGGTCAGCATTGTTCTACTTCCCCCTATCTCCCTCTACAAAATGCCTTTATTTCAAAGCCAACAGATTTCATTTAAACTGAAACCAGATTAGATTCTCTGTCCTCTTAACTTTTCCTCTCTCTCTCTTTCCATCCAGTGTGGCTTTTGATCTCAGGTTAGCTACTTTTGCATGTGCTTTTAGAGGTAGGCCTGCATTAAAGACTTACGTTTCCTGTAAGCTAAAAATCTGTACAACCACTGTGATGAAGTACTTCTCCTGTATTTATTTCACAGTTAAAAACAGCAACTGCGCACTCATCTAAATGCTGATCTGGTCTTCCCTATGTTAAGAAAAAGTTACTGTATGATACAAATGTATCTTTGATTAATCATTCTATTCAATTTGATTAACTTACTAGGAATATTTTTCTTGGTTTTAGCATTTTGAGTGTCCATGGAATCATAGGATCTAGAGATCAAAAAGACCTATTAAGTCATCTAATCCATCTCCTTGCCAGTGCAGGACTGTTCTGTGATGTACATTTACTAGTGTTTTGTCCATTTTAGTTTTAAATGTGCTGAGAGATAAGGATGCTTTGTACTTTGTTCTTATCTTACTGTTAATGGTGTTATTATTTTGGATGCTTTTCATGTAAAAAACCCTGCTGTTTTGTCTATACTAAAGTTTAAAACAAAACTGATCACATTAAATAACAAGTGCTAGATAATGCCATTTTCTACTTCTGTTGAATACTACCTTACTGCACAAATAGTTGTACTGGAATGAATAGGACTACCCACTGAGTAAGATAATACTCATTGTGATTAAAGGTGACAGAATCTGACCCACAGTGATTATTTAGGTACTCACCAAAAGAACAGGAGTACTCCTGTTCTTTTTGCAAATACAGACTAATACGGCTGCTACTCTGAAATCTGTATTTAAGTACTGGCATCCAATTCTATAAATATGTAAGTAATTGATGTATTGGCAGATTCTTATTTTACACCACGTACATATAGTTTACATAATTGTCATTTGCAGGGGGTAGGTATATGAATTTGTACTAACAATGGGCAGGGGCGGTTCTAGCCATTTCGCCGCCTCAAGCACGGTGGCACGCCGCGGGGGGGGGCGGTCTGCCGGTCGCCGGTCCCGCAGCTCCGGTGGACCTCCCGCAGACATGCCTGCAGAGGGTCCACTGGTCCCGCGGCTCCGGTGGACCTCCCGCAGGCGTGCCTGCGGATGCTCCACCGAAGCCGCCTGCCGCCCTCCCAGCGACCGGCAGAGTGCCCCCCGCGGCATGCTGCCCCAAGCACGCGCTTGGCGTGCTGGGGCCTGGAGCCGCCCCTGACAATGGGTGAACTTCAAAAGACACAAATTTAGAGGGCTTGAACCTGCCACTGCCTATGCACGAGCTCTGATTGTGTAAAAATTAATTGTGGGATATGGCCCTGAATTCTTAATGGCAAGGCTAGACCGATCTTCCCATGCTTCCCAGAAAAGGACAAGTATTCGCAATATAATTTTCTGAATGCCTTCTCATATTCTGCAGCATGCTGCAAGACAGTTTGGGATTCTTAGTTGTTAGCAGCATTAATTTCTTTTACTGATGACATCATCAGTATTTTGTCACTATAGAATTTAGCTCTTCTGTGTAAAGCTGACCATGGAAGTTTTAAACATTGATTTTTTTTTCTTTGTAGCATAAGAGAATGATTTATTATCTTCTTCTGGGACATCAGCTACTGGCAAGAAATAGCTTTTATAACATACTCTAAAGCCACTTATACTGATTGTGTATTTAAGATATGGATAAAGAAATGTGCTGTACCTGGACACAGGAATGTCAGCAGACAGGACATATGGAAAAGTGAAAATAAAATATGCTTCTTTTCCCATAATCTTATAGCCACTTTCAAAATAAAACAAAACAAAACAAAATTAAAAAAAAGAAAACCTTTAGTTTGTAGAGGTCACAAAAATCTTTCATATTTAACTTTTTATCTGATATTTTTAATCTTTATAATTTCTCAATTAAAATATATTGAAACTATACACTCTAACCATGAAAGACTAGAGTGAATGATACACACACACAAGAATATACTGTAGGGAGCTTCCTGCTTGGCAGGGGTTTGGACAAGATGACCTACTTTAAATAGGCTTTCTCCATCTCTAATATCTATGATTCTGTGAATCTGTATGATTTATATAATTGGTTTATTTTGAGATCCAAATAAGTACATCTGAAAACTGTTTTCTTACTCAGTTATTGGACCAGATTAATATTTGGTTCTGACAACAAGCCAAGTATTTATATAAATCAGCAGAAGACTGTCAGATTACAACTCTTGCAGTATTTACCATGAAACACACTGGTAAGTATACAAAAGACAGTCTCATAGTATTTCCAGCACATTAATGTTTTCAATTTCATTAGAAGATACCAAGGGGTGTGTGTGTGTGTGTGTGTGTGTGTGTGAGTCTAGTGCTATTGTCTAGTATAAAAGGCCAACATAGTGAAGTGTGGTTTCCTAGAGGAAACAAGAAAGAAAACGCAGTCTCGTTTGGAAAGAAATATTTTATTCGGAAGACAGAAAATTAATTGCAATGAGCGTAAGACAGAAATATTTGGTGTATCAAAATCAAAAATCTATTATAAGTAGAGCGACAAGGTGGATGAGGTAATATGTGAGCAAAATTTTGTTAATCTAAGTGTTCATTTGTAGAGATTTTCTCAGCCCCAAATTGAGATTTGAGTTTTGTAACTAAATGTCATTTGTGTAACCCCTTTGGGGTTTAGAGAGCATGGCCCCTTTACATCTTTTTCCTAGGGGGGGAGAGTGAGAAAAAAGGAGGGAAACTCCAGGGCGGGGGCTTCCTTTTGACTAACTTCTCACACAGGCGGTCCTTCCACTCAGCAGGAATGGGGGAATCCCCAAACTGAAAACTATCCCTCCCAAAAGGTCTAGCCTCGGTCTCCTTTTGGGATGGGGGCCCCCTCGCTCGCTGGTATGCGGCTTTCAATAAAGTGTGCATTGGCAGCTCCTGCAGATAGTTGTTCCCTGCCAGCTCAAGGCATTTCCACGCCAATTTCTGGAACAGGCTTGCATTTGTCCCTAGGATTAAAGGTGCATACTCTCTTCCTTTTGGATCTGGGCAGACCAGCGCCAATGTTTCTATTTCCTGGTTTACCCCCGCAACATTCTTTGGAAACTGGACATTTAACAGGATATATGCCCAACAGGGGCAGGAGTCACAGCCAATTCCCCAGACTGTCAGGCCAGACAGGGGACGCAAGGGTAAATGCTGCAGGTGTTCTCAGTAGTAAGATTCATAAAGTATGGTGACCTGTGATACGCTGTCCAGCAATGCCTCACACAATCGTCCTTCTATATGAACAGGTCCTATAGCCTGGGGGCCTATCAGCCCATCTGGGTAACCCCTGTTTGTGTTTTTTTTCTGGGGAGCCTTGGAATTTCAGAGTCTTGGGTTGCTCCTTCTCCAAGCCCTGTTGGTGTTTCCCTGAAGCTTCCTAATGGTTTGCTGCAATCTCTGAGATACCCTTGCATGATCTGTCTTGTTTTGGCAGTCCAAGGCACAGTGACCATCTCTTCCACAGTTGTAACAGAAACCTTCTCGCTGGCTATCACTCCTCCTGCTACTCTCCCCTCTTGAGGATGGCACAGTATGTCCCTGAGCCTTCATCATGGCCACTTCTCAGGTCAAATCTCTCAGTGCTGCTGCCACTGACAGGGCGTCTTCCATCTCTCCAAGCACTGTGGTGGTGTGACTTGCTGCCATCTTCGGCTGCACCACTGCATCCACTTGCAACAATCACGCCTCTTCTTCACGTATCTCTTGAATGAGCTTGTGGAATGGGGGTGGGTTTTGGGCCCGCTCCCTCAGCTGCAGTCGCCACAACATCAACCCATCTTGTCGGGTGCCCCAAAGGATTTGGTCCAACCTAGCAGAATCAATGCGCTTGATGGGAATGCCCTCCTTCTGCACTACCTGCTGTAGCAAATCCTCTAGTCTTCTGATGAAATCCGACAATCGTTCGTGGGGCTCTTGATAGGTATGGCGGAAATGATAATACAGGTCTTCACTGCTATCAGGAGCACTGTAGACACTCTCAAGAGCGGTTAAATAGTCTTGCACTGTGGCAGCCAGTTGGGAGTCTTTCAAGGCTCAGATTATTCGCATGGCAGGTCCCCTCAGACTCTCAAGCACATGCTTCCGCTTCTCAGCATCAGAGCATTCCCACTCTTGGGCAAGTGGCACCGTAAAATCCCTCCAGGTCTTGTAATCTTCCTCCCCTGAGGGGACAGGTGACACCCCTGAGAAAGAACGTAACCGCTTGTATGGAGCACTGTCATATACCAGCTTCAATGCATCTTTGAGAGCATTTCCCAGCTCTTTGACCCATCCCACCAGGCTGGGTACTGCAGGTGTTGGAGCCTCTCCTAATGCCAAAATTAATTCTTCTCTTGTCCGCTTCTCATCCACCATCAGAGCTTGCAATTTCTGCGCTAAAGAATCCACCCCAAGTGACACGGGCACACTAGGAGGGGACTGCTCTGCCCCCAGAATTGTCCAGGGAATACCTTCTACTTGCACTTTATCAAGGTCTGCGTCCTTGGAGTGAGTACATAGTGCTACCATGCCCGTCACTTTGCGGTTGTAAATACGGGTGTGGACCTTTACCTTCCCTAACCCTAACCCTAACCCTAATCCTCTCTCCATTTTTTTTCTTTATTTTTTGAAACTGAGATGAAAGTCACTCAGGAGTTTCTTTGCTCTGTGAAGGAGAGCCCAGGGTGCACAATGTAGGTGTGTGCGTGTGTGGAGTCTGCTCTGCAGGCAGCTCTGGCCAAGAGACAGCACGCGCAGGAATGCAGCAGGAGAAATCCCTTCCACCCCAGGGGCAGCTGTTCCAACCCCCCAAGAGTGAACACACACCCCCACAGGAAAAGTACAATGGATATAACAAAGGGAGATATTTATTTACAGAGGGATGAGAGGAGAAATACAACAAGGGGAAATATAAAGGGAGCAGTAAAACAGGGCTGCATCCAAACCAAGGCCCCATAGGCCCAGTGGTAGCACAGTCTGGAAGGGCAGACACTGAGCAGTGTCTCTCTCTCCCTCCCCTCTAGGAAAAAGATTTAAAGGGGCCATGCTCTCTAAACCCCAAAGGGGTTACATTTGTTTTGGGACTAAGTCCAATTTATTTTGGACAGAAAAGGAAGTAGATGGTAAAGGCCGGGTATAAGATTGACTCACAAATTACTGTACTAGAATTACTGTACTCTGTCTCTTGACAACCGATTTTGAGAACTCATGGAATAGACTAGGCTATTATAGCCGCAGCGGGTGCCCTACGAGGGCGGCAGTCAAGCAGCCTTCAGCGCCTTGCCTGCGGGAGGTCCGCCGGTCCCGCAGATTTGGCAGCAATTTGGCGGTGGGTACGCTGAAACCACGGGACCGGCAGACAACCCGCAGGCAAGCCGCCAAATCTGCAGGACCGGGGACCTTCGGCAGGCAAGCCGCCGAAGGCTGCCTGACTGCTGTGCTTGGGGCAGCAAAAAAGCTAGAGCCGCCTCTGATTATACCACCTTATATTTTAAAGCAACTAACAAAAAATATGTTTCCTGGAGCGGGAGGCAGAGAGTGGATAGGAGGTAAGAAGATGATTCAGGATATTCAGCAGCTAGAGGCTGACTGTGTTGAGAACAGTCAATTTTTCATGGATATTCAGATTCAAAGGTTGGTACAAAAAATCAAAACCAGACATGATTATCAATATCAGTGCACAGACCCACCTGTAGGCCTTGTTATACTATACTAGCCCCTTCAGTGTATTCATAAATCTTCACATATGTACATCATGCATCCTGTCTGGACTGAAGGAATTAAGATATATATTTAATAAAGAAGCAGTTGTTTTTAATCACAATAAAGAATTGTCGTTAGTGGTTTATTTTCCTTGAAAGTGTCAAGGTATAAAATTACTTTCAAACCAATGAAAACATTCAGAAGAACTTCAGATTTGTTACCAGTGCAACACTAGTTTAGCATAGGACTGGAAACAAAGATTTAGACCAAATGTTCTTGAAAACACTTATGATGATAGCAAAATGTACAATGGCTTCCTGTGGGAAATCGAGGTAAAACACTTTACATTTTAAGCTTTATGTGCATTAATTTAGTGTGAATTTACCATTATCAAGATGGAAAAAGTGCAAATGAAACAATTTGTGTTAATGTAGCAAAAGGATAATAGATATAAATAAATTGTTCTGTAGATTCAGTAGGAAATGCTACAGTCATATGTAGGCAACTGTTTCCTCTAAAAATAAAAAAAGAGATCAAGTCTAGCTACCCTTATTTCCTACTTTTGACATCTTGGTCTGTGTCATTATAACATATATGTGGCAATGCATGTGCACCATTAGAAGAAATAGTCAATGAAGTTACACTGGATGCACTTTTTAGCAATTGCACATTAGACAAATCTTAACCCCTTTGATGCCACCACATGTGTGAAATTGGGATCTAGTTTAGAGAACCAAAATCTAATTAATATCTGTTAAATACCAACATTAATTAAGGGTGTGATTCTGTCACCCTTACATTGGGCAGTAATCTTACTTCATGAGTAGTCCTATTTATGGCAATGGTAACAATACTGCAATTATGAATTAGAATACTAAGTTATTGTGTCAATAATCTCCTGTTATGTAATCTTTTACCGACCAAGTCCTGTACTGAACAGCATTTTACAATGGCAAGTTACCATCTGGCACATTCATAAAGTTCTATTTCTTTGTGTTTAAGAATTTGAGTGAATGTATTTGATTAAAACAGAATTTTGATAGCAATTTCAAATAAAAAAATAAATCTAGGAATTTTACATGAGGGAAACAGCTCTACAAATAGAGTTTGACTATGTGCTTGATTGTTTGATTGCTTGTTTGACCAGTGTGACCTGGGAGTGCTTTGTTCCAGCTGGGCCTGACTGTCATAAAAAGGCAGTCAGCTGCGAACCAGCTGAGCAGCGAACAGCAGAGAGGCAAACAGAAGGAGTTTGCCTGGGAGTTCACCTGGAGAGAGCCTACTGAGGCCCCCCCTCGCAGGTTTCTCTGAGTAGCGTCTGCCACAAGTAAGGAATCTCTTAGAAGGAAGAGACTATGGATGCTGAGCGATCCGCCGTTGTGACCTGCAGAGGATGCGCCATGTTCGTCCTCCTTCCACAGGATAGGAGCGACTTTGTCTGTACAAAGTGCAAGCTGATCTCCATATTGGAAGAGAAGATTCAAGGTCTGGAGAAACGAATATCAACCCTGCGTTCCATAAAACAAAATGAGGATTTCCTGGATAAACGTCAGGATCAGCTTCAGCGGGCACAATGTTCTGAAGATTCAGAGCAGGCTATGCAGCGGGGACAGAAGGCCAGTGAGGATAATTGGTGGCATGTGACTTCCAGAAGAGGAAAGAGTACCAGAAATGTCCATGTACCAGTACCACAGATGCAGGTGAGCAACCGTTTTCATGTTCTCTCTGAAGGTACTAGTGCAGAGGGTGGAGCGGATGATACATCTGAGGGAACAGAGCAGAAGGAGATTCCACTGATTGGAAGGCATGAGATGCACCGTCCTAGGGATGGGAGTTCCACGACCACCACTCCCAAGAGGAGGAGTAGGAGGAGGGTGGTGGTGGTTGGGGACACTCTCCTCAGGGGGACTGAGTCATCTATCGGCCGCCCTGACCGGGAAAACCGAGAGGTGAGCTGCTTGCCAGGATCTAGGATTCATGATGTGACGGATAGACTGCCGAGACTCATCAAGCCCTCAGATCGCTACCCCTTCCTGCTTCTCCACGTGGGCACCAATGATACTGCCAAGAATGACCTTGAGCGTATCACTGCAGACTACGTGGATCTGGGAAGAAGGATAAAGGAGTTTGAGACACAAGTGGTGTACTCGTCTATCCTCCCTGTGGCAGGAAAAGGCCAGGGTAGAGACCGTCGTATCGTGGAAATCAACGAATGGCTACGCAGCTGGTGTCGGAGAGAGAAGGGTTTGGATTCTTTGACCATGGGATGGTCTTCCAAGAAGAAGGATTGCTAGGCAGAGACAGGCTCCACCTCACGAAGAGAGGGAAGAGCATCTTTGCAAGCAGGCTGGCTAACCTAGTGAGGAGGGCTTTAAACTAGGTTCACCAGGGGAAGGAGACCAAAGCCCCGAGGTAAGTGGGGAAGTGGGATATCGGGAGAAAGCACAAGTAGGTGAGTGCAAGAGGGGAGGGCTCCTGCTCCATACTGGGACAGCAGGACAATCAGTGAGTTATCTTACATGCCTATACACAAATGCAAGAAGCCTGGGGAACAAGCAGGGAGAACTAGAAGTCCTGGCACAGTCAAGGAATTATGATGTAATTGGACTAACAGAGACTTGGTGGGATAACTCACATGATTGGAGTACTGTCATGGATGGATATAAACTGTTCAGGAAGGATAGGCAGGGCAGAAAAGGTGGGGGAGTTGTGTTGTATGTAAGAGAGCAGTATGACTGCTCAGAGCTCCAGTATGAAACTGCAGAAAAACCTGACAGTCTCTGAATTAAATTTAGAAGTATGAACAACAAGGGTGATGTCGTGGTGGGAGTCTGCTACAGACCACCAGACCAGGGGGATGAGGTGGACGAGGCTTTCTTCCAGCAACTAACAGAAGTTGCTAGATCACAGGCCCTGGTTCTCATGGGTGACTTTAATCACCCTGATATCTGCTGGGAGAGCAATACAGCAGTGCACAGACAATCCAGGAAGTTTCTGGAAAGTGTAGGGGACAATTTCCTGGTGCAAGTGCTGGAGGAACCAACTAGGGGAAAAGCTCTTCTTGACCTGCTGCTCACAAACAGGGAAGAAATAGTAGAGGAAGCAATAGTGGATGGGAACCTGGGAGGCAGTGACCATGAGATGATCGAGTTCAGGATCCTGATACAAGAAAGAAAGGAGAGCAGTAGAACAGAGACCCTGGACTTCAGAAAAGCAGACTTCGACTCCCTCAGGGAACTGATGGGCAAGGTCCCCTGGGAGAATAACATGACGGGGAAAGGAGTCGAGAAAAGATGGCTGTATTTTAAAGAATCCTTATTGAGGTTGCAGGAACAAACCATCCCGATGTGTAGGAAGAAAAGTAAATATGGCAGGCGACCAGCTTGGCTTAACAGTGGAATCCTTGCTCCATCTTAAACACAAAAAAACAGCTTACAAGAAGTGGAAGATTGGACAAATAACCAGGGAGGAGTACAAAAGTATTGCTCAGGCATGCAGGAGTGAAATTAGGAAGGCCACTTGGAGTTGCAGCTAGCCAGAGATGTTAGGAGTAACACGAAGGGTTTCTTCAGGTATGTTAGCAACAAGAAGAAAGTCAAGGAAAGTGTGGGCCCCTTGCTGAATGAGGGAGGGAACCTAGTGACAGAGGATCTGGAGAAAGCTAGTGTACTCAATGCTTTTTTTGCCTCTGTCTTCACAGACTAGGTCAGCTCCCAGACAGCTGCACTCTGCAGCACGGTATGGGGAGGAGGTGACCAGCTCTCTGTGGAGAAAGAAGTAGTTCGGGACTATTTAGAAAAGCTGGACGAGCACAAGTCTATGGTGCCGGATGCACTGCATCCGAGGATGCTAAAGGAGTTGGCCGATGAGATTGCAGAGCCATTGGCCATTATCTTTGAAAAATCATGGCAATCGGGGGAGGTCCCGGATGACTGGAAAAAAGCTAATGTAGTGCCCATCTTTAAAAAAGGGAAGAAGGAAGATCCAGGGGACTACAGGCCAGTCAGTCTCACCTCAGTCCCTGGAAAAATCATGGAACAGGTCCTCAAGAAATCAATTCTGAACCACTTAAAGGAGGGGAAAGTGATCAGGAACAGTCAGCATGGATTCACCAAGGGCAAGTCATGCCTGACTAACCTAATTGCCTTCTATGAGGAGATAACCGGCTCTATGGATGAGGGGAAAGCAGTGGATGTGCTATTTCTGGACTTTAGCAAAGCTTTTGATACAGTCTCCCACAGTATTCTTGCCAGCAAGTTAAAGAAGTCTGGGCTGGATGAATGGACGGTAAGGTGGATAGAAAAGTGACTAGATGGTCAGGCTCAACGGGTAGTGATCAATGGTTCCATGTCTAGTTGGCAGCCGCGATCAAGTGGAGTGCCCCAAGGGTCGGTGCTGGGGCCGGTTTTGTTCAATATCTTCATTAACGATCTGGAGGATGGTGTGGACTGCACCCTTAGCAAGTTTGCAGATGACACAAAACTGGGAGGAGTGGTTGATACGCTGGAGGGTAGGGATAGGATACAGAGGGACTTAGACAAATTAGAGGATTGGGCCAAAAGAAATATGATGAGGTTCAACAAGGACAAGTGCAGAGTCCTGCATTTAGGACGGAAGAATCCCATGCACTGCTATAGACGAGGGACCGAATGGCTGGGCAGCAGTTCTGCAGAAAGGGACCTAGGGGTTACAGTGGACGAAAAGCTGAATATGAGTCAACAGTGTGTGCTTGTTGCCTAGAAGGCTAATGGCATTTTGGGTTGTATAAGTAGGCACATTTCCAGCAGATCGAGGGATGTGATCATTCCCCTCTATTCAGCACTGGTGAGGCCTCATTTGGAGTACTGTGTCCAGTTTTGGGCCCCACAGTACAAGAAGGATGTGGATAAATTGGAGAGAGTCCAGCGGAGGGCCACAAAAATGATTAGGGGGCTGGAGCACATGACTTATGAGGAGAGGCTGAGGGAACTGGGATTGTTTAGCGTGCAGAAGAGAAGAATATGGGGGGATTTGATAGCTGCTTTCAACTACCTGAAAGGGGGTTCCAAAGAGGATGGATCTAGACTGTTCTCAGTGGTAGAAGATGACAGAACAAGGAGTAATGATCTCAAGTTGCAGAGGGGGAGCTTTAGGTTGTACATTAGGAAAAACTTTTTCACTAGTAGGGTGGTGAAGCACTGGAATGGGTTACCTAGGGAGGTGGTGGAATCTCCTTCTTTAGAGGTTTTTAAGGTCAGGCTTGACAAAGCCCTGGCTGGGGTGATTTAGTTGGGGATTGGTCCTGCTTTGAGCAGGGGGTTGGACTAGATGACCTCCTGAGGTCCCTTCCAACCCTGAGATTCTATGATTCTATGATTCTATGAATGGGAAGAAATAATAAATGTGTGAAGCAGTAATGGCTCAACAAACTGAGAAGGGATTTCTTAGACTCTGGTGTGTTTGAGAGGCAATGTCTCTGTGCTTAGCACTCACAACTGAGGCTTGAAATGCAACCAGAGTAATTAGCAGTTACTCTATGTATCTTGAAGTCCTTCCCAAATGGATTGGTCCTTTGGGTAAGAGGAAGAGCTGGGAGGAGGAGAATGTAGAGTACTGTACCTTTTCACTGTTCTCCTGACACACACATTGCTTGGTCAATGGTGAGAACTAGCCAGCATCCCTGAAACCAGGGGCGGCTCTAGGGATTTTGCCACCCCAAGCATGGCAGGCAGGCTGCCTCCAGCGGTTTGCCTGCGGACTGTCCTCTGGTCCCGCGACTTCGGCCTGCGGGAGGTCCACCGAAGCCGTGGGACCAGCGGACCCTCCGCAGGCAAGCTGCCGGAGGCAGCCTGCCTGCTGCCCTCTTGGCACCAGCAGAGCGCCCCCCGCGGCTTGCCGCCCCAAGCACTCGCTTGGCGTGCTGGGGCTGGAGCCGCCCCTGCCTGAAACAGCACAAACTATGACTTATTTGTTAACCTCTGGACTGATTCTCCACTTCCCTGTATCCTGTGTAATCATTTTTGCTCGTGAAAAGTGAACAACAACATTACTAGATCACTATGATCTCTTTTTACACTGTCTTAGCACTCACTGTCCACAGTAGTGAATGACTAAGAACTATATGAAGCACCACAGATTCAGGCCCTACATGTTTAATTTGAGCCCTAAACAAAAACCAAAACAAAAAAGCACTAAATAAACATGACTAAAAAAATCAGATTAAATAAATTCCAATTTAGCTCCCATTAAATAGTTCCAAACAATGAGTCAAATCAGGTCGGCTTTACTCAGGCAAAACATTTTTAAAAACACAGGGAGTTTTCCAGGATTTCAAGTTTGGGTTCTGAGATCGAAATTCAGCTACCACTTATACATCCAAGTAGTCCCCCTCCCCTGGCTACAGAACTTGTGCCCTTTCCACATTAGCAGCACACTATCAAGACAAATACCTTGTAACAAAAGAAACTCTCATTGTTCAAAAATGCTAAAGTGGGATTTGGAGACGCAGAAAGATGTAATTTGTTTTTCTTCCTTCAAGGAAAAGTCTTATAGAATTCAATAGAAAACAATAGCCTTTCTATATGTTTTCTTTTTTTTTTAACCACCCTCTAGAATTTAACAGAGAATTACAGAATATCCCTTCTCTAGGGTGGTCCAAAAAAACCTATAGAAAGGATATCGTTTTCTATTCAATTCTATAGAACTATTAAGTTGGGTTCTTCAGTTTTGAAAATCTTGGACTGAAGTGTCTGTATTTAGCCCTAATGAATAAAAAAAATCAGTTTATAAAAGGTTTGCAGAACTCCAGAAACACAAACTTGCTTCATACTGTTGCCACAAAGAGACCTTTCCCTCTCTTTTACAAGTCAGTACCAGACCTGACCTGTCTGTCCACTTATGTAAATAATAAGTCAAACTCCCATCCTGAGCTCATGCTAATGTGTTGCCATTAGAGCCATAGTGTCATTTAGGCATTCAGTGGAGAATCAAAGACTGCTTGTGCTGCAGCAGCCTACTGCTATGTTTCTAAGAAAATGGGCTCTTAAAAAAGGAAATGTCACACCACAGTGTGAGAGATAAACAGAGGTATATCTTTAGAGCAGCATGCAGGGACTATGGAAACACTGTCTGTAAATGACTTTGATCCCCTAGTGTGATGAATCATGGAGTCGCAAATCCTTTTTAGCTAATTGCTATCAGCTTGTGAGATTTTTCTTCCCATGTTCAATATCAATTTTCAGGCCATAGGAGATAGCACTTCTCCCCCGAGTCTACTGGCGACTCACCGATAAAAACTGAACTAGCACCACTTAACAGTTTATAGAGGGAAGTCATCTAATATGCAGCTGCTGCTGGTAACTAAAAGGGAAAAATATTAGGGGCAAATACATGGAATCACAAATCTTTCCAACGCCTTAAAGCTATTGACCTTCCTTAGAAAACTGTCCTTTCCATGTTAGCACACTGTCTGCATATCCGCCTGGTAACAAAGGAAGCTTTCATTGTTCAAAAATGCTAAATTGGGATTTGGCAAGGCAGTAGTTTGTTTATTATCCATCCCTCATGGAAAAATCTTATATAATTCAATAGGAAAATGAGAGACTTTTCTATAGGTTCTTTGAATTCTCCTATGGATTTAAAGGAGAATAACAAAATATCACTTCTTTATGATGGTTCAGACAACCTATGGAAAGTGTAGCTTTTTTATTTCATTCTTTAAATGTTTAGAGTAATTTGAATAGAAGCCTATTAAATTTCTATAGATACCTATAGATTTCTTCCCTATTCAGTTCTACTTGACTTTTACATAAAGGTTTCTTACAATTATTTATCAACTGAGCTACTTAAGGTAGCTCTGACCATTTTCTTAAAAAAACTTAATAACATAGGCCCTCTTTTTCAATTTTACAATAGGGATGTAAATTCATATTTAGCCACCTAAATAAAAGTGGCCATATTTTCAGAGGTTCTGAGCCCTCAAAACTCCCATTAAAATGAATGGGAGTTGAATGTGCTCAATCTCTCTGAAAATCACTTTAACTAGGTGACTAAACTGGGATGTAGGTGTTTAATCACCTAAATTTGAAAATGTAGGCTTTTGTTTGCTGATTTGCCCATGCTATTTACTGGCTTCATTGCAGATTAATTATGTTAATTTTTCATAAAAGTTGAACAAAGGAAATATTGCAAAAATGTTCAGGGATGTTTGCTTGAATGGAAAACTGAATTTATTTTGACTGAGTTTGTGTATGCCTTCTGCAAATATTCTACTGGCAGGAGTCTTTTTGGAAACTCCAAATTTTAAACAAATATTCAAGAATATATGTGGGAAGCAAATTTTGATCTTGTAAATGTGAGTATTAACACTGAAGCCCTAAGAGTTATACTCATCCATCCAGGGAATAGAAATATGAAACTTATACACCCAAATCAGAACTAATCTAAAATCAAAAGCTAATATTTAATATCCACAATTAATTGCTTGAATACAATCTACAGACCAAGAATTATTCACAGAAATTATTCAGTAACACATTCTGAATAATAAATATACCTGAGAAAATTATAATCTGCCTGCGGACAATTTATTAAAAAATTATCTGCTGTAACATATTCACTCATCTCTCTTCCCTAGCAAAGTTATCACTCAATTAGGGATGCATTTAACCTAGTTGTCATGAGCCATGGGCATCACACAGTTACTTTTAAACATGGTAACAGTTCAGACAAATCAGATTGTTAATGAACAGTCTGGGATCAGGCTGAGACCCTATCTCAGCTGCAGCACAGGACTCAGACCCTGAGTTGATATCCAAATTCACTTCCTTCCTAGTGTTTGATTATTAGGCATCCATTTAACAACTTGGAAGATGAGGATCAGGGCCTTGAATTGGATTTAATACTAAATGGAAAGTCAGTGTATTTTGGAGAGTGTGACACTTCCCATGGGTACTGAGGCACCTTGCTGCCATGTGCCCTTAGCTTGAGGAAGCTCTGTCTGTGCCTGCTGTGCATCAGCTCCCCAACTCCACTGGGCACGGGCAACACAATCACTCCCCTTTGGGCCTTGCAGATCCTGCTCTCACTCTGCAGGTTATCAAATAGGCACTCCAACCCTCGAGCTCTCCAAGCATCTCCCTGAAGTGCCCCATGTCTGATCCACTTGACACTCACAGTCATCACAGATTCCTGCTTCCAAAGAAACAGTACACCCCAGATTACAAGTTCCACCTCAGACCACTGCTATGCTTAACACTCAGCTCTTAGATATGTTTATAGTGATATCATGTATAAGTTTATTTAACAAACCCTAGAGATTCAAGTAACAGCAAGCAGAAGCATTGGAAACAAATAGTTACATATAAAATGAAATCATAACACTCATTTTATAGGCTAGGCATAATTAACAAGATACTATCATGTCTTGTAGCATATTGCTCACCCAAAATCCTTGCAATGCATAACAGCCAGATTGGCTGTGACCCTCCTTTCATGAGACAAGTAGGGTGTCAACTTGCTTCCTTGGTGAAAGATTCTGTTTGTTTTCTTGCATCCCAAGATATAGCAGACCAAGCCTTTGTTTTTATTCATAAACAGGACACCCAACTGATGTTTGTTTCATCCTGTAAATATCCACTCTTGTACATGTTGTAGTCCTTCATTTAAACCCTGGTTAAGTATGCAAATAAATATACACTATGAGCTTACAATATAGAATACACATGTGGTCTGATAGGGAACTAGGTATCTGTTACCTCAGAAATGTTCCTTTCCAGGAGGAGGTATGTCACCTCTGGGTGATCTGCCTTAACTCCAAGACCTTAAGAATATATATTTTTAGCATAGATACATAGCTACTCAAATATTATCTGAACATACATTTTGCAATGATTATGATGACCAGAGGGCTACTGGCTCTCAGCAGAAACCAATCATGCCACCCTTTGATTATGCATATCAAAAATTATTATCAACTATTATGCATATATCTGACCCAAGGGATCCCTGTAAAACACTATGTGCCCCCTGTGTTCTCTGTGAATTGGCATCCTGGGGTCCCTGGGTCACTGAGAGCACATGGGATATATTCCCATCTGTCTGTTCTGTTTAGGGAGCTCCCTGGAGCACAGACCTTGTGTATTCACCTACTGTACACTACATGAGTTAAGAATAGAGTAGCAGCATTAACTAGTTTACTTGTCATTGTTATGTTTATGTTACAAGTTCAAATGTTGATTTAAGTATCAGAGGGGTAGCCGTGTTAGTCTGGTTCTGTAGAAGCATCAAAGAATCCTGTGGCACCTTATAGACTAACAGACGTTTTGCAGCATGAGCTTTCGTGGGTGAATACCCACTTCTTCGGATGCAAGTAGTGGAAATTGATGATTAATTAAATGTTGATTTAATTTACACATAAGTTTTAATGGGTTGTTATGATTGGTAGTGCACTGCCGTATTTGTTCAAGGGAGGAGTCCAAAGGGATGGCCCAAATCATTTCTATCCTTTTGCAAACAACTTTTCTTCACTATAAGCTGATCCAAGGGCTATGTCCTACTATCTGTGAGCTCAGGATCTCTGGTAGTATCTCTGATGCTAAATGAAAACTTCCTGTATTCTGAAATCATAGTGCCCCCTAACATTATGTTGAGGAACTGGCTCAGTACTTACTTAGGGACTAGTTCTACCTCCCTTACTCACACTGTAATCTTACTCGTGAAGTATGATGCTATTCAGTGGCAATGTAGCAGTTTATATGCCCACCATTCAAGTAGGGCGGGGCAACAAACAGTCAGAGCTCTGGCCTGTAGTCAGGCAGAGCTGTAGCACCAGCACAATCTATGGGGCCCTGGCAGGGGTGAGCACCAAATCTATGGGGCTCAGAAAGGGGTGACTGAAGAGCACAGTCCTCCTGGCCTAAGGAGGGTGAGTACTGCCACCCCAGGGGTGGGGTGGCAGGGGTAGGGGGGACACAGGCCCACCCAACTCCACCCAGGGCTGGATTTATACCTTATGCACCCCTAAAGCACCGCATCTTCAGCGACCCCCTACCTACTGTTGACCTTCATGCTGCACACAGTTTTAGAGATGTAAGGGTCCCCTAGAACACTGGCACCCCAGGAAATCCAGCCCTGACTCCACTACATCCCAGCCCAGAGTCCTAACAGTGGCAAAGTAGTCTGCCACTGGGTCAGTGGGAAAATCCACCCACAACACACTGACCATGTTTCCAGTGGCACCACAGCCATGGTAAGCTGGTTCCCCTAGGCTGCTCCCCTGTGTGTACCTGCGCACAGGGGTCATCCTCAGTCTCCCCAAGATACACTGCCAAGGGTAGCGGTAGCAGCTCCTCAGCATCGGGAGTGGTAGGGTTCTCTGGAAGGTCATGCAGCTCCTCAGGGCAGCAGCGGTTCTCCTTGGCGTTCCACTCCAACAGTGGGGAAGAAGCATCTGTCTCCTTCGTCAGCTCCCTCTCAATAGAGCTGGTGGGCTGGGCTTTTATACTTCCATTTCCTGTCCCGCCCCTTTGCTTCCGACGTGTGGGGCATGGCCCTCCTGGTTCCACCCACCAGGCGGCTTGCGGTGTTCCCTCTGCATCTGCCTCTGAGGGAGGTCACATCTGCTCACTATAGGCAGTAAGAGTGGACAGAATTGGGCCCTCAGAAAGAAAAATGCCACCTACTCTACTAGCATCAATTGTTGGGAATAGGAGACAAATATAGAGGTTAATGTTGCCATCATCTGGCTTTGTATCAGAGTACAGGCCTTAGGGAAGAATGTTAACCAAGGCAATTTAAACTTTAGAATCCTTTGATTTTTACCACAGTACTCAATGCTCCTATTTAATAAAGAAAAAGAAGATTTTCTTTGTTGAATCAGAAATAATAGGTAGAGCTGCAAGAATTTGGGAAAGGGGATCTGCTGCATAGAAAGTTGACTGGAAAGGTTTTGCCAAGTTAATTTTCTAAAAGAAAACTTTATTTTTCTTAAACAAAATATTTTCAGTCAAATCTATTTGAACCAAACTTCATTCAGTTACTCAACAAAATGCCAATAATAATTCCAGAAAATCAGTTCAGTTCCATACTTTTATAATTCCCCTCTCATATAAATTTTCAGTTTGTTGAACTTATTTTACCAAAGTACAATAATAAGCAGTAATAAAGAGTTTAATTTGTTAACAGATTAACAAATAAAACTACTCCACAATATTATTTACATTTTAGGTGGCATTGTTGGGGTTGTAAAAATAGTAATAAAAATAATTATGATTATAATATAGGATAATTTAACAGAGGATCCCTATGTGTATACAATGCCAATGAAAACATACAATGGCATTGAAATGAAGCTACCTCTGGGGAGGGAGGGCAGGAGCAGTCCAGTACAGCTCTCGCTGTATCACAATATGGGTGGGAAAAAATTTGGAAAGTGAACACTGGGGCAAACCTTTGCTTTTTAAAAACAGCGAAGTGCACTAAAGTGCAATGCACTTACAGAACTCAATGGGTCTCTTTCTGATTTCAGTGTAATTCAGAATGAACTCCCTTGCAACTGATCAAGAGAGTTACACCAATTAAAACTTGCGTAAGTGAGATCTGGATGAAGTTCAGTGTAACTATCTCATAAGGAAAAACGATTGAGTTGACCTAACTGTGAACTAAACAATGGTTCAGGGAATTCTAGATGTTTTGAGCCTGGTGCTTTGAAAACTAAGTTTCTTTTTCAGTAAAAAATTAACAATACATTTTCTATAAGGAAAATGTTAAAACACAAGTTTAACTTCTAAGGACTGGCAGATACACACCAAATCAGGTCAATAATCACCAGCTTTGTATATCCTTAAATGTGATCCCTAACATGTAAAAAAGAAATCTTCATTTACTGGAAAAGAAAAAATATCCCACTTAGTCAACATTCTGGAGTCAACAAGCTGAACTATTAAATAATCCTCTATTCAGCTAGATGAATTTGGAAATTATCTCAATTATACTAGTAATTTTAAAATAGAAAACAAAAATAATCTTAAGAAATGATACTATGGAAACCTGTGTTTTAAGGAAATGGAAGCAATATAACAGCACTTTCCAGTTGTTCTAAGGATCTTTTATAAAGAAAGGCTGCTAATTTTAATAATTTTTTTTAATTTTTTTTTATATACAACTGCTCCACAAGACCATATACACAGTAAAACAACATCAAGCCACTTAGCTACTGGAAGTAAATTTTTCTGTCAAAAGTATACATACATTTTCACATAACATTTAAATAGGATGGATTGATAACTGTTGCTATCATTATAATTGATTAATTATATAGTGCCACAGATGCGTGTCACAAGCTTTACCAAAATAATAGCTCATTTAAGTCCATATACCAAGCAGCAATTTAATGCCCAGATCCTCCAGTTCAGTTGCTTGGATGCATGCCTGAACTATACCTAAACCTATGTTTCTTTGGTCTGAAAAAGTGAGCTGAAAAGCTCATGAAAACAGATTTTGTTTCTCCATGGCATTTTGGCATTTCTGCTTCCAGTCTTGACACAAATTAACAAGTGCAGAAATGTGTGCAAATGAAGACTAATGAAGAATCAGTAACTTAACCAAACTTTTCTATACCTTGAAAATAGTTTGGTCTTGATTTGAGTTTTGTGTGAACGTTCAAGTTGATTCTTATTTTATACAAACAAATGTGGCCAGCCTCATGAAGTATTACTCTATTGGTAGCTTTTTAAGACCTGTTTCTGAAATAGGATAGTGTAGTTTTGAGTTTTTAAATAAAAATATGGCATTAGCACACTCAGATTAATTTAGAACTTGCAGGGATGCCAAAACATCAGCTAAAATGATGAGTCAAAGTGAGAGTGACACTGTGTTGTCAGTAAAAGTCATTGTTTGAGTGCAGGGAAACTGCAAAAGGGAAATCTAAGTTTGTCCATATTCCATCTTTTAGAAATCTTGTGAGAGAGCATCTGGAGCGATCCGTGTCAGCATTAAAGTCAACTGCATTGTAGCATAGAACTGCACAGCATCTTGTAAATAAAGGGCCCAGTTTGGGTTGTCAATTTTGGTTGGATGTATTCCTGGTGATATCATCATATGACATAATCTATAATTAAAGATTAATCTTTAATTCCTGGAGACTCCAGGCCAATCCTGGAGGGTTGGCAACCCTAGTCCTAGTCCTGCATTTCCTGTGCACCCAAAGCTCTCTTTGATGTCAACATAAGGGTTGGTGTGCATGGGATGCAGAATCAGGTCATAAGATTGTAAATTTAACTGGAGGTCTCTAATGAGTTTTTTGTCGTATCTATTATTTTTTAATGGCATCTTTTTCTTCCTCAGGGAGATCTGCAGGCTATGGCTTTTTGCCTTTGAACATCCTCAAGTCAAGCATCAAGAAAAGGTGATGAGGGTTAGGGAGGCTCCCCTGACATTTGGTGCACTGGCATCAGCCTATGCAATTATGGGCCACCTTTCTAGCAGACGGTAATTGAAAAGTGTGAACCACATGGGCTCTAGTCAATAATGGCGTCAGCATACAAATGACGCTCTGAGCTTTCTATGTTCCCCATCCACTATTTTTGCTTTTCACCTTTTATCCTTCTCAGCATCATGACTTAATCCACTCTAATGAGGTGAGCTCTTTTGCCAAAAACCAGCAGCAACAGAACTCTCTTTTGGCACTGCTTGAGGTTTGTAAGGAGTCAAAAAAGAAATGACTTTGTCAGCCTTCCAGAAAAGAGGACAATGCACCCTTTGAAAAGTTTTCAGCTTTTCAGAACTGTCCTTTCAAGTGCAGATTTCCTCCATACCTGCCTAGGAATGCATAGAAGCTTGGTAAAACTTGTTCACCATTGAGGTAGTACGAGCCCGAATATCCAGAACATTTAAATTATTGTAGTTCATGCTTCTCCTTGTTTGAAGGTCATTAAGGTGACCACATGTCTCTGTTTACAAACACCAGGTGACTGCCAACACTAGTGAATATGTGAATTTCCTTTGCTTTCTTTTTCTTGCCCATATGTCCTTGTTTCTTGAGTCATAAGTGCATAGTTGTATAGAAAGATATATATATAAAAAATAAAATTATAAACAATTTATATAGAAAATAAAATAGTCTACTTCTGGGTAACTGAAAAACAATAAGAAAGAATTTAAAAGAAAAATGGTTCATTTTATAGACACACATTTTATTCTTTGTAATATAGTGATTTTAATTTAAGTTCATAGGAGAATACATCACCCATAGAGCATTTAATAGAGCATGTCCTATTATATGCATATGAGGCAATGATCTGTAATTAATTACAATAAAGTTGCAGCTACTATGGGCCCAATCCCATTTTGAAGTTTTTCTATTGGCAACAATGGAATTGGGCCCTATTTATGCATCAGTTTTGAATATAGCTCAGATTCACAGATCTTGCATAAGTAAATCAGTGTATTTCAAAATTAAAGCACCTTTAAAAAAGAAATAATTGTATTATTATTTAACAGCAGCATGGTTTATTTATTAATCATTTTAAACTGCCATGACACTTTCAGTTTTTAAAAGCAGGAGAGCAGTGGGGAAGAAAACAAGAGAAATACAATAGAAAGATTTCCATGGGATTAGACCACATGGCCTTAGTACATGTATACACAACCAAGAGAAGTAGAGGGATTTTGCCTCTTACACTCATTGCACCTCTCTCCTCTTTCTTCAGCCCTAATCTGATTTTTGCCAGTTCCTTTTGATCTACCAGGGGCAGGCAAATCAGGTCCACAAGTACAGATGGAGTAAATATGGAGATTAGCCTCTTCTCGTACTGCATTAGCTCCTAATACCTGATTAAATCCAGAATCATGCAATTGTCTCTGTGTTGGCTATCAGAGTGGCAGAGCACAGAAGGGGGCAGGATGAAGGCTGATTTTGTAATGGATACTTATTTTATCCCAGTGCTCTAAGAAGATTAGGCCTGGGGGTGTCACATTAGCCATGATCTCTGGGCCTTTGGTAGTCTCTTGCAGTTTTCAAACACCCCTGCTTCAGCCTTAGAACAAACAGGCAGCTTGGACTCTGTGGCCCCATGTTGTGGCATGAATAATTGCACACTGCAAACTGTTTGAAGATCATAAAGTGCTGTGTAAATTACCCAGTTTGGGCTTAGTAGAAGTGATTTGTGGTGACTTACTGAATCTTTTCACAGTTCAGAATTAAACTTTCTACATTTCTTACTATCACTGAGGTAGAATGAAAGTTGAATTGTATCAGCCAGTATTCTTATCAGATCAATCTTTATAAAAGCCCGTTTATATAAACAGTTGTACTGTATGCAGACCCTGCATGCAGCACTGTGCCTTTGATAAATGTTCAATTATATTTAGCTGAAACACCAAAAGATGCCTACTCAGCATAAATCCTAAATCAGTTCACGTGAAAATGAAAGGACATGTTCAAAATCATCCACATAAGATGTGCCAGAATGGTACACGTAGAAATCTGTGATTTTATTATAAAATTCTGTTTCTACATGGAAATAAGTTTTAATTTAAACAATGAAAGATGGCAACGTTGAGGAAAGAAAACTGGTGTTGTGCTAGTTTGAATGAACATAAAATTAACAGAATTCAACTAGGGAATGGTCTACATAAAGTTTTATTTTTACACCTGAGCCATGCTAGCTCACAGAAATACTTGCAGTACTTGTGCCTCTGACTTGAAAGGCAGCCCAAGCCTTTACTATGAGCCAACATAGGCAGATACAGCAGTTAAAATTATATAGATACTTTATATTAAAATTTTAACTAGCAATATTTTTGCTGGCAGATAGCTGACCTCATAAACCTTCAAAGCCGTATAGTAATGAGATTAATTCTATACAAATTAGTTAATTATTTTGAATATTTGTCTGTTGCAAAATGATTTATGAAATGCTTCATGAATACATTAAAAATATTGGGAGTCAGTAAACAGCATCATCTTTCAATGAGCCAGTCCATAAATTTCAAAGCATTGCAAAATAAGATGCCACCATAACATGTAATAATGAATAGATATTCTCTTAGGGCCAGATTACAAACCCTTACTCACATTAGTGAGTAGTTCCTAACATGAGTAGTCCCAATAGGAATTACCTATGTGAGTAATTGCTTACGAATGTGAGTAATACATTCACAATCTACCCTTTAATATTATTCTATTTGGTAAAAATGGCAAACTGCAGTCAGTGCGGTTTTTTTGCACTTGCGTATTTGTTTGGTGTAGCTGTTTGGCACTTTTGCAAAGTGGGCAATTCATTTCAAAAGCTTTCATTCCAACTTGAAGAAATTCTACTGGAATATTTTCAAATGCTCTAAAGCAATGTAATATAAAGAAGTCAGGAAAATTGGCAGGTAGAATATAAAGGAGAAAGTATAAGTCTCACAATAAAGAAAAAAGCAGACTACTATATAGATTTTCATTTGTATTCTTGCATTGCTGATTATAATCAATGTAGTAATCAATTTTACCACAACTTAAGTTGTAATAATTTGGGCTGTAGCCATACATGGGGGTAGAGGCAGGCAGGTTCTGAATACCTTCCTTCAGAAAAAGTGTGATACTCAAAACAATCCAACCAAAACCATGTTTATTCTATTCAGCATAGCTATTTATTCCTGTATGAATGAATTAATATTTATTCACTTTACCAGTGAGGAGTAGGCAAGCTAAAAACACACCATCCCCCAACAAACGTACATGAAATGGATGTGAAATGAATGTGCTTTGTTTTAAAATAGCAAGAAACTACTTAAATAGGAAGAAAAAATATCTAAAACAATTCCCTACACTATAGTTGAAAGAGAAGATTGAAACTGTTGTTGTTTTCTAGTGCCAGTTCAAATCCTATAGGATTTAGCTGAAGTGTTTACTAAAGTATTTAACAAAAAACCAACATTTGCAAGTTCAATCCATAGCTAAGATAAGTAAGCTAAGTGTGAGATATGGTATATCTATAAGCAATGTGTTTTTTTTTACATCAGATAGGTATGTTTTAAAGGAAACAAAGGCTACAAAATAAGCTTTACTAAATTATTAATGCTCTTTTCCAACTATTTCATGTATCACAGAAGCAACATTTTCTCTTTTCTTTCTATTTTTCCAAAATAAAGAGTATATAAAAGTTCACCAGAAAAATCGTGGAGCAGCTATAGTAAAAGACATTTTGTAGTTGAATTTTGAATATCAAAATAGTTTGCATTATATAGGAGAATGCCTAAAACTAACATGTATATTGCATCAATGCACAAGAAAAGGCCACATGAACATTATTTCTGATTGTGGAAGAGCAAAAGAAAGATTTTTTTTTCTTTCTCATCAAAGTATCTAACACTGTTGCTGGTCCTATGCAAATACATGAAATATATAAAAAAAACTTTGTAGCACATAAATGCATTTAAAAGTTCTATTCATTTCTTTAGGCAAAATTCATTCTCAGTGTAAATCTTCTATGTCAAGAATTCTACAGATATTCTAATGGAGAAGGAACAAATCTAAGTTTCCATTTACTGTCAACATCTTCTGTCCTTGGACAGACCTGACCACGTTTTGAAAAATTTCACTTCTGCCCAATTTTGCTTGCATACACATTTGCACAGGCAAAATCTTAACTTGTTCACATGTACATTTGTTCATGTAAATTCCAGCTACCTAACTTGGTTGGTAAATACCTATCAATCCCATAATTGTACAACTGAGGATGAAAGCTGCACTAGTATAAACAACCTGGCTTAGAGAGGAAGTGAAGGCAGCTATAAAAATAGAAAAAAAATGTACAACAAATGGAAGAAAGGAGAAATTAACAGTAATGAATATAAATCATATGTTAGAAACTGCAGAAAATCGATAAGAGAAGCAGTCTGAAGAAGAAAACAGTGGCATACAGAGCTGAGACCAATAACAAGAAGCTTTTAAAAATATATTAGGAACCAAAAGAATTCTGGCAATGGTATTGGTCCATTACTAGATGGAAATGGTAGAAATATTAATTATAAGGCAGAAAAGGCAGAAATATTCAATAAAAATTTCTTTCAAGTATTTGGGGGAGGAATGGTGATACAGTGTCATCAGATGGTGATGATAACACTCTTTCCACTTCCTAGTATCTCTGTAGGATGTTAAACAGAAGCTACTAAAGTTAAACATTTTTAAATCAGCATCCAAGAATTTTAAAAGAGCTGACTTATGAGGTTTCTGTACCATTGATGTAGATTTTCAATAAGTCTTAAAGTACTGTGGAAGTTTCAAAACCCTGGAAGAAAGCTAATGTGTCCATTTTTGAAAAGGGAAACAGCATGACCTGGGTAATTATAAAGCTTGCCTAAAACCAGTCCCTGCAAGATAATGGAGCAGTTGATACGGGACTCAATTAATAAAGAATTAAAGGAGGGTAATGTAATTAATGCAAATCAACATTGATTTATGGAAATAGTTTCTGTCAAACTAACTTGATATCTTTTTTGATGAGATTGTAAGTTTGGTTGATAAAGGAAATAGTGTTGTCATAATTTACTTTGATTTGGTACCACATGACATTTTGATTAAAAAACTATAAAGGTATAAAATTAAGATGGCACACATTAAATGGATTAAAAAGCAGCTAACGAATAGGTTTCAAAATATAATGGTAAATGGGGAATCATCATCAACAGGGTGTGTTTCCAGTGGGATCCTGCAAAGAACGGTTTGTGGCCCTACTCTATTTAACATTCTTATCAATGACCTGTAAGAAAACAAAATCATCACTGATAAAGGTTGAAAATGACATAAAAGTTTGGGAATTGGTAAATAATGAAGGGGAGAGGTCACCAATACAGAGCAATCTGGATCACTTGGCAAGTAAGAGTGTTGTCACATTATATGACTACATATAGATACAAACGTATAATAAAATTGTCTATACTTGAATCTTTGTGACTTCTAAACATGAACTAAATATGATTGTATATTAATTAATATATATTACTTCATTACTGTGTATTAATTAATCAATATTATTTATGCCCTTTGACCCTGGCAGTCCCTTCTAAACCTATGATTCTATGACAGGAAGGAATCCAAATTATGACAGTTGGACAAGAATATAATAAATCTTTCCTAACAGATATTATTTGTATATTACTTAAATGGATGTTAGAATTTAACAGATGTCAAGTTAAAGATTAATACTTCCAATAAATTCCTGGCACTCAGGGGACATTACAGTATCACCTACTTTTGTGAGCTTTTTCATGGTGGAACTAGAATACAAGTTACTCAGAAAATCAACTAAAACCTGTTCAGAGAGAGAGAGAGAGAGAGAGAGAGAGAGAACATAAATTGAGGGAATAATCTTTGCCATACTTTGACAGCTAGTTCTCATGATGCTGACTTTTTGTATGAGCTGTTCTGTCCAAAAATTGTACTAATATATAGTAAGTACAATTTTTAATTTCCATTAAGATTGAAGACTGTAGTTGCTTGGAAAGTCTGGAAGTACTTGATGCTCTTTTTTTCCAGCTCATTTCCTAATGTTATATTCAGCTTTTCTAGGAGTCCTTAGCTTGTGTATTTGTATTATGTATCAGTCTGACGAGATCACCCCACGCATCACAAGGCTACCGCATCTTTAAACGTGACCATAATATCCTTCATCTTTAGTAACTCATTGGCTTAGGAACTAGCCCTGGGCACTAGGAGCTCTGGATTTTATCCCTATATCTGTAATTAAGGCTATTGCTTTTTTTTTTCTTTTCACACATTCATCCCTCTCAGTGATTCTTCCTAGCACATGACCTTACCACAAGTAAGAAAAACATGTGAGTAGCTGCAATAACCAATACAATTCTTAGATCTGTTAGCTGGTGGCATGAGCAAGCAGAGTAAGGAAGTTCCTAGGGACAAAGCACAATAAGTCTGGCTCTGC
Organism: Mauremys mutica; assembly: GCF_020497125.1. Lineage (NCBI taxonomy): Eukaryota > Metazoa > Chordata > Testudines > Geoemydidae > Mauremys > Mauremys mutica. The sequence goes on from NC_059073.1 coordinate 173,424,639, forward strand.
TACCTTTGGCTACTTTTGCCATTTATTTCAGTGGAGAAAGGATTGGGCCCATCGTTTTCACAATGCTATTCATCTTCTGTCACTGGGGCCTGGGAGATCCATTTCAAGGCTCAAGCCCTAATCTTCTAGATGACAGCACAGTGGCTCTGCCTGATTACACCAAAGAGTCGCCTTATACTTCATTTATCTTTGCTTTTGTAAACCTTTTGTTTGAAAAACCCACTGGTTTTTAAGCTTGTTTCCAGCTGATTGTGAGCAGCTTCTTAGGTGGCAAGTGATCAGCTAACATTTGCTGGGATTTGGAAACTATGGAGTACACTGGTCAGGGTAGAATGGGTGACACATCATTAGCATACTGATAAGCAGACCTGAAATGACAATCACTGAAGGAATGTAAAGACAACCCAGTTTTAAATAATTCCTATTTAATATGTTAAAGCAAATTGAGTATAATAGTGTCTCATGGTGTAATAATAAACATTAGTCACATGTTAATTACTCAACTCCAAATAAGGGTTCCATTTCAATTTCATAAAACAATTATTGCATATTAAATGTCCACTTTATAATTAAAACCATATATTGTGGTTTTAAAATTGAGTAACAACAGAATGCATGTAATAGTCTGTTGATACAAATATATAAAATCTTATTTAAATACACAGATAAACATAACTAGGATTTACACTGTAATTAAGATATATTTTAATAGCTCAGTATTTTTGAGGAATTAAATAATTTATTAAATTTATGAAACTGTAGCTGCTGTTTAATTTCCTTGCATTTGAAACCTCACAATTTGGAAATCCCAGTAGGGTAGCATCCCAGAAGTAGGACTAATCAATTGACTCAGATTCTTAACTGCATATTAATCCCAGGCTAAGGACAAATAAAAAGTAAAAAGGGAAATTATAATAAAATAATTCAGTCCTGGAGTTACTGTCTTGAACTCAAGACTTTAATGCAGTCTTTAGTTTAGCCCGATATCTTTAACTTTGATGACTCTTTCTATTCAGGTACTTACCATAATATCTATTTAAGATAGCAAATGCATTTCTTCTGCTGCTATGATATTTGATTTATTTCATCTCAGGACATAAAAAGAAAAAATATTTAATACCAAATTTAGCATAGGAGTATAAACATTTTGGGGAAATAGTCATAGGAATATAGACATTGCCGTACTTGATCAGACCAATGGTCTTTCTAGTCCAGTATCCAACAGTGGACAGAACCAGATGCTTCAGAGAAAGGTGCAATATACCCTATAGTGGACAAATAAGGCATAATCTCCATACAAGGCAACTTTCTTACTTACCTCTATTAGTTAGTTGCTGTTTTATACCCTGAAGCATGATCACCTATATCCTTTCTAAACATTTTTAAATACTGTATAACTATGTTGTCATAATTTATATGAATTACATTAACACCCCATATTAAACACGTTTATGTGCTATCTGTGATCACATTCAATTATTAGGTATTATTTTTCCACAAGCCCCTGCCTCATTCAGTGCACAGGATGGATGGTACTCAGGGAATGAGTCAGGGCTGTGTAGTGAATGAGGTTGTTGTCTGTCAAACCTTGGCCTCATTTCCTCTAGTACCTGGAAGGAGTGTAGGGAATGAGCCACTACTTGCCTCAAAATCAAGAGCTAATAATAAATATTCTTACTGATACTATATATAAGGAATCAAGGAAGTGGTAGATATTCCAATGATACCAACTGTCCTATCATAACCTCCTCATTAACATTAGAGGCCAGGTAATAAGCAGAAAAATTCATGCTAAGATCATGAGATGATTTCCTGAGCAAGAGTCTTACAATCAGTGATTTGAGAGAAGCTGATGCTTTCCCTTATGCAGAGAGCCATGGATAATTTCCACCAACAAAAAGCCAAACATCTCCTTGCAAAGATTTCCAGAGATGAAGGGCATAGCTGTAATTCACAGGTTGCCATTTTGTTTCATCTCTTTCACAGCAAATTTAATTCCTCTATGATAGATCTGGACCTCGAGACACTTGTCACTCCCCCTCAGTTTAAGAAGCCCAGATCCTCAAAAGTATTTAGGCACCTACCTCCAATTGATTACAATGGATGAAGGCACCAAAATAGCTTAGAGGAACTGGGCCAGAGGCTCATTTCAAAACTGCTTCCATGAACATCCAGCCCTATCTCCTCCTGCCTCCTTTGGGGTGGCTTACACCTACAGTGGTGCAAAAAGGTACTGAAATTATGACCTAACTTTAAGAGTGGTGCATGAGTGCCCTTGTGCCCTTCCTCCCCATCCCATGCACACCTGCAGGTACAATCTATGCTGAATTTGTCTTTTAACCGGATAGCTCCTCCTACAGTATATCAACCTTGTAAAACTGTTCTTCAGGAGACTGAAGGAGAGCCAAAGTAAGGTGTCTTTCTAATAAACCTCTTCTGTTACATGCTCACCAGGCTTCAGGCATCAGGTGTGTGTTTAGGAAAAGTTTGTGCCTTTTCAGTTTTGTACAATGCAAAGAAAATATGGACTTCTCATTCCTAATCCCCTCTGCCCCCACAAACACACACCCTGCCACCCTTATGTAAAACATTATATGTGTTCCACCTCTTCTAACATAATGTGATCTCATTAGACAAGTGATTTTCATTATCATTTCCCACCTTTCCCCTAGCCTTCTTCATGAACAGAAAAAAGTACTGTCATATGAATGGAGACACCCAGATGATTAGTCCCTATAGTGGTGTCTTTGTAATATGTAGCCACTAACATAAATGCAGTTTTGTGACAGGATCCTTTGTCAGTGTCAGCCAGTACAAGCCAGGCCTTCCAGTGACAGGAAATACCAAGCTTTCAAGGGACTGAACTTCTGGAGCAAGAGGAACCTTCTTGTGTTACCATGGGCATCCTCTACAGAACAGACCTGACATCAGGGAGAAATCAGAGCCAGCACATAACAATTTAGCTGTACCCTGGACTGGCATTAACTTTTCAGCCCTTAAATCAAACTAGATTTACTTTACTTTTTATTTAGGTTTATACCTACCTTGAAATTGGAAGCATAACCCATTACCCCCGTGTGAACAGAAGACTTTCATGTGCTTACATCAGCATTTTGAAAATTCCTTATGCACCTATTAATTCTCTGATTAAGTCTTGTCTTCCATTTAGGAACACAGTAGGCACTAAAAACTCCAGCTATGGAACAGATCTTAATTTTAGAATCCTAGCTAAACTGAGTGCAGAATATGTTTGCCTTTTTCATGTATTACAAAATCACCATGCAATGAGATGAAAAGACTCTAATGTACTTCCTTCCTACCTGTACAAAGAATCAATCCCATAAAAACAATTGAACATTTTAAATTCAGGAGCCTCTTTATTAGGCTAATTTTAAAGACTTATTTTTTCATTAATAATTTGTTAGTTTGGTCTGATTCTTCATTTCCCAAAACTCCCACTGATTTTATTAGGAGTTTTTTTTAATTTTATTTTACACAGAGAGACAGAATTTAGGTCCTTACACAGTTTCTAGTTAGTTCTAACCATAGCAAATCTCCCATTTTAGTTAATGGACCGAATCCTGTGGTCATTTTTCCATTTTTACACATGTCTGCTTGAGTAAAGACTGTTAAGGCTGAATAAGGACCTCAGGGTTTGTCCCATAATACAGAATCAGGCTTTTTTCTTATTATAAAATCACAAAGCTGATGAACTTAAAAAATGTTTCACAAGCCCCACAGCTCTAGTTATGAAAATGAAATGCCCACAAATACACAAGAATAGAGAGGATGCAAATTCAAAAGTCAGGTACAGTTCTGAAGTGAAAGGAGATATTGTTATGACTGGCACAGTAAATTCAAAGCTGATCTACTTTTTTCCCCCATGTTTATAATTTTCAGATGCATTTTTGTTGTTGTTGTTTCCAAATGCTCCAATGCTCTTTTGTCTAAAATAGCCAAACACTAAAATCCTAGTGCCAGCATCCTCACACTTTGTAATAACAAAACATTATGAATACATGATGGATGGAAAAATTCAGATTTTAATTTCAGAACTACTAAGAAATACTATAGACAATGTTTACTAAAAAAATTACGGATGTGTCTGCATCAAAAATATCGCTACCACAATCAGCACTAATTAGCACCCTGGTTGATACTGTCAGCAGAGAGGCAAAGACAATGAAGACAGAACAACCCTCTCAATCCAGGTGCTCCCTCCAGGGCAGGATTGAAACATGCTGGCAGAGGAGTGTGAGGAAGCTTGCCCTAGCACTGTCTGGGCTGTGCCTAAGGATGTCACTTTTCATGTGCACTAAATTTACTCAAAATGTTATAAAAAGAAAAAAAATGATGAAACATCTTGACAGTGGCCTTTTAAGTTTCTCAAAGATTTAATAAACCATTGGAAGTACAGTGAGCCTGTCAAGGTATGGATGGCTGCATGCCTGGAAACTCTTATGCACTGTCCATTACTGTTGCTAATCCAGCCCCAGGCTGGATTAATTTGTGTGATGTTAAAAAACCCTTCCAGCAAAGTGAGGGTATCCAAGCAGGGGATTGAGAATAGCACAGACAGAATGCTTGGAAGTAAGCTATAGCACCTAGGGAAAACAAGCAGGTGTTCACTCTCTTAATCCTATACAGTAGTTTTTCTACAATATTAGGGCCCAATCCTGGTCTCCTGTGCAAAGACAAAGTAAGCAAAGATGGAGGGGAAAACCTCCCCCAACCTTTCAGCAGAGTAAGGAACACCTGTACAGCTGGTGCACATCGTCCATAATTTCAGAGAGTCCAGGATCGTATTCTATTTGCAAAGCAAACTCCTGCTAATTTCAACAAGAATAAAGAGTGTCCCTGGGGTCCTGAAGGAGAAAACTTATAAGTTAAAGTAACATTGTATTTTAGGCTATTGCCCCCACTCTTTTCCCTCTCCAAATCCCAATAAATCTTCACAGGTATCTGATTACTAATTGTGCTGAAGAAAATAGGAAAATAGTTAGCCTAGAGTTACTTCCGATAGAAAAATACTTATGTGATCATCCCCATAAATGCCTCTGATTTCAATGGGTTTATCCTCAGTGCAATTTTCATTCATTTAAGGATGATGATCATGTGCTTAAAGTGTGAAACAAGAGGAGTCTGGAGAGCTGGCACTGCGGGGGGTGCATGAATAGGTGGGTCGTGCATGACTCGGGTGTGTTGTGAGACATGATGCCAATGGGCAAGGATTTTCCACCACCCAAAAAGTTCACCAGTAATTTACAGATGCAGTGGCATATTGCTATTATAACACAGATAATTAGTTTTTACATTTCTTTTTTATTTTATTTTTTATTCTTCTGCTATGAAAAATGTTCTTAGTGAAATGACGAGCAAAAAATAGGAGAAAGGTTCTAAATATCTTTTCTCTATTATTTTGCAATACCATTAACCTCAAGTTCAAAAATCATAAGTCAAGCTACAAAAAGTCACAAAACTGGCTTAAAAGTAATGAGTCTTTTTAACAATAATAAATGTTGGTTCTTTTTTCCTTGACTTCTGGTCTCTGAGCCTTCAAGGTGCACTCGCTTGACATTTTCAAGATTCTCTTTGCAACTATGAGGTTCTACAAACTTACTTTTAAAAAAATGAAAGCTGGGGTTCTCAGGCAATCTCTTCATTGCAGAAGCTGGAGCTTTAAGAATAACACCAAATATATATCACAAGACTCATAATAAAATCATGATACTTGGTTGCACTATTTTTGATTATCTTTATTGTTATTTTTTCCAAACCTGCCCTATCTTCTCTTAAGGGTCACCACATGATTTGGACTCATTTCTTCGTGTCCTGGTAGCAGACGACTAGTTACCCTTACAATAGTAGTTTGCGACACAGTTGCCAATTTTAACTCAATTTCTTTAATGGAAATTAAATGTGGAACATTGAATAGCTCTCCATTTTGCTTTTAGATTAGAAAATATGTTAAAAGTGGCTGGAGGAGACACATGCTACATGCCAGCACTGTGGTAGTAGTTGACAATTTAGAATGGTCACTTTATCTCCTTCAGCGCCCCCCTCCTCACATCTGCTTCTCTTCACCATAATACCAACATGGGGCTTTATTTGTAAACGGTATCTTGGAAATCTTCATTTGTGTCTGTCAATGTCCTGAGTCTCTTCCATACTCTTTCCCATGAAAATAACAAAGGTGATTTGTGGGAGATTATCCATGCTTGGAGATGTGCTGAGAAGCTGGATACATGTTTGGAGATGTGCTGGCTATTCCTTAGAGGCTGCTAGAAAGGAGAAGGAGAAGCCTGCAACATAGCTCGGTGCAGACACTGCAAGGGAACCCTACTAACTTCCACTAAGCTGTCATGCTGGATTTGTGATTTTTCAGCAGGGCAGTGGGAGGCCACAAGGTGAGCAGGGAAGGGAAATAAAAGTCACAGAAAAACAGTGACAGGTATGAAGAAACACTGGTCTCAGGGACCATATGTCAGGAATTGGGTCTGCAGCACAGCCAGACTCTAGGCAACCTCATTAGTGCAGCTGGCTTGTAGTAGGTTGCCTAATAAGCTATACCGCCTGATTGGCTGGAAGAGCCAGGAGACTGGCTCTTAAACCCAGCAGCCGCAGCCACTGAGTGGCTGCTCAAAGCATTTGCCTGTGGCTGTGATAGCTCTTGCACCTGCTTGTTCCCAGCCTTACTCCTGCCATGTTCCAGTCCTGTCCCTGCCTTGCCTCACTTCAGGTAACCAGATTCTGACCGTTGGCTCTGACATCTGGCCTCTAAATGTGGTTCTAACCCTGGGTTCCAATGCGTAGCTACTGACTCTGGCTGTGACCCTTGGTTCTGAATCCTGCTACTGGGTCCTGTACTAACCAGTAGGCATAATCACCCATGTCCTGGTCACTGACACTGTGCATCCCATGGGGCTGGTGAGGTGTTTGGATTAGTGACTCAGGGGTTAGAGGGAAAGAACTGGAGGAGCTGAGATGTTGAAAGAAAGAGAAGAAAAAAGTTTAGGGTTATGAGGACAATGAAGAAGAATGAGCGGAGATTTGATAGCTTCTTTCAACTACCTGAAAGGGGGTTCCAAAGAGGATGGATCTAGACTGTTCTCAGTGGTACCAGATGACAGAACAAGAAGTAATGGTCTCAAGTTGCAATGGGGGAGGTTTAGGTTGGATATTAGGAAAAACTTTTTCACTAGGAGAGTGGTGAAGCACTGGAATGGGTTACATAGGGAGGTGGTGGAATATCCTTCCTTAAGGTCAGGCTTGACAAAGCCCTGGCTAGGATAATTTAGTTGGGGATTGGTCCTGCTTTGAGCAAGGAGTTGGACTAGATGACCTCCTGAGGTCCCTTCCAACCATAATATTCTATGATTCTATGGTGAGAAAAGAGGCCTTGGCTATATTTCTGCCGGCTACATACTTCCTGTGTGATCTTGGACGAGACTTTAGTAGGGCATTTGTTGCGGTCTTGTATGATATTCTTATCAATAAACTAGGCAAATACAACTTAGATGGGGCCACTATAAGGTGGGTGCATAACTGTACTCAGAGAGTAGTTATTAATGATTCCCAATCCTGCTGGAAATGTATAACAAGTGGGGTTTTGCAGGGGTCTGTTTTGGGACCGGCTTTGTTCAATATCTTCATCAACAACTTAGATACTGGCATAGAAAGTACGCGTATTAAGTGCAGATGATACCAAACTGGGACGGATTGCAACTGCTTTGGAGGATAGGGTCATAATTCAAAATGATCTGGACAAATTGGAGAAATGGTCTGAAGTAAACAGGATGAAGTTTAATAAAGACAAGTGCAAAGTACTCCACTTAGGAAGGAACAATCACATACAGAATGAGAAGAGACTGTCTAGGAGGGAGTATGGCAGAAAGGGATCTAGGGGTTATAGTGGACCACAAGCTAAATATGAGTCAACAGTGTGATGCTGTTGCAAAAAAAGCAAACATGATTCTGGGATGCATTAACAGGTGTGTTGTGAGCAAGACATGAGAAGTCATTCTTCTGCTCTATTCTGTGCTGGTTAGGCCTCAGCTGGAGGATTGTGTCCAGTTCTGGGCACCACATTTCAAGAAAGATGTGGAGAAATTGGAGAGGGTCCAGAGAAGAGCAACAAGAATGATTAAAGGTCTAGAGAACATGACCTATGAAGGAAGGCTGAAAGAATTGGGTTTGTTTAGTTTGGAAAGAGAAGACTGAGAGGGGACATGATATGAGTTTTCAGGTATCTAAAAGGGTGTCATAAGGAGGAGGGAGAAAACGTGTTCATCTTAGCCTCTAAGGATAGAACAAGAAGCAATGGGGTTAAACTGCAGCAAGGGAGGTTTAAGTTGGACATTAGGAAAAAGTTCCTATCTGTCTGGGTGGTTAAACTCTGGAATAAACTGCCTAGGGAGGTTGTGGAATGTCCATCTCTGGAGATATTTAAGAGTAGGTTAAATAAATGTCTATCAGGGATGGTCTAGACAGTATTTGGTCCTGACATAAGGGCAGGGGACTTGACTCGATGACCTGTCGAGGTCCTTTCCAGTCCTAGAATCTATGAATCTATGACATTTCCTCACTCTGGGCCTTGATTTCTTTATCTCTAAAATGTGATAAATGCTACAGAAAAAGTCTATTAAATAAATAAATAGTATGTAATATAGAAGGAAGGTAAAGGTAAAGAAAAATAAGGGAAAGAGAAGGAACTAAATACCAAAGGAGGAATAGAAAGTTACATATTATTAAAAATGCTACAGTAAAATGTACCTGTTTAAAATACTTAGATTTCTATCAAATATTTTGTTTACCATCCTCACTGACTATGTACCCCTCTTAGTAATTAAAAAGATAAGTTCCTACCATTGAGAAGGACCCAGGATATTTTGGATACAGATATATAGGATATGAATTGCTTCTGAGCAAAAAATATTTCTGAATATTGCTACAATGTTTTATCAACAAGGGATAGTTTAAATGTGGACAACTCATGAGCTAACTGATGTCTAATTTAGAAATTTACTAAAGGCTGAGGAATTCTTTAAAGATATTGAGATTCACTCACCAATTTGTTCTCCTTCTGTCTTCCCTTCTGCTTCGTCCCCATCATTCTGTAGAATTTAGATGTCTCTTGCACTTCTAGTTAGCAAAGAATTCGTGGACTCCTGTAATCAAAATAAAGTGGTATAAACAAATAACAAACAGGAAAAGCCTCTATCCTTACAGGCAATCATTTTATATATGGCATATCAGGGTACTTATTCCAGTACTGAGTGAATTAGCTATCCCTGACAAATTAATACGCTAACATCATAACGCTTAATGACTGTTCCATTGTCTAGCTAATTCTGTCAATTGCTAGTCATATGGTGCCATAAAAAGAGGAAAATGTAAAAATGACCATGCATTGGTGCTATTATTTCACAATAAGAATCAGTATGTTTAACTATTTCCCACTTGTGTTTTAATAAACAATGAATTAAAGTTGCCTGTGAAGACATAGACCCTGACCCTCAACTGAGAGCACAGCACAATTCAGGAAGGGGGCTGCAAACATGGCCATCAGCTAGCCCCAGCATCATGCCTTCACTACTCCTTTCAATGGTCCCAGCTCCAGCAGTGGTGGAAGTCCTGGGTGCTGGCTCAGGAGGGAAATGGTATTTTGCATTGTCCCATTCAAAGTTAACCAATGGGCAACATTAATTTAACAAAACAAACAAACAAACAAACAAACCTTATTCAAAAGAGATGAAAAATCATTCAAAGATTTAGCCATAGCAAATATGTAAAATCAAATGCACTTTGGGAACTTGCCTCAGGAAGTTATTTTGTCTGATTGTGGTCTGAAGATTATGTAAAATACCAGATACATTTCACATTTCTGCTCTAGTGTTTTCAGCTCTTTCAATAATTAGTATTTCATTAAAATTGGCATAGGAATGGATGCTAAATAGTGCAGGCCACATCATATGAACTCTTTCACTATACAATAGTTAAAGGCCATGTTGAGAATAGGAATTAGAGTCCTAACTTCCAATCCACAACTCTAACAACAATACAACACAGCTTCTTCCTTCAAAGAAGATTAATTTCATTCAAGAAGGAAGCAACATATTTAGGCTCAGATTATGCCTAGCTGCACATAGGTAACCCAGGAGCATAGAGAGTGCCAAGACCCTTTCCAATTATGTTTCCTCCCAGGGAGAGAAAAGAACAGTATTTGTGCTCTTCTCATTGCAAGGACTGAGGAAGCCACAGTGCTGATAGCTTCTACAATGCAGTGAGAGGTGTTGGATGGAACCACAGTGGAGCTGACTGGATGCTCTCTGACTGGGTTATACAGTGGCCATGCTTCTCCTGTGAGCACCAGAGTTCTGGGGACATTCTTCTTGCCTGATGCAAAATATCTGACTGAGATAATGTGCTTCCAAACTTCCCCCAATATACTCCTGTGCCTTGAAAACCCAATCAATCCCTTTGACGCTGGAATATTTAGAGATAGTCAGAAATCACATGCAGCTCGTCTGCTCATAACTGGAGTGTTTGAGGGCATGTGCACATGCACATGGGCTATTTAATAAAGTTGCATTTTCCTTTTTTAACTGTATTTAGAGAAATCTCTCTACTTCTATTTACTTTGCTGGATTGTCTGTCCAAACCAACGCATGGCATTAAACACATATCATGTACAACAGCAGCCTGCATAATCTGTATTTTTGCCCAAAAAAGTGAAAATAAGAAAGGAAAATGGAAAATCGATATAAAAGAGGATAATCTCAGCATTCAAAGCACAAGAGAATTGCCTTTCCTGCAACAACCAAAGAAAAGTGGAGAAACTGAATCTGAAAGCAATGTACTGTAGCCAGAGGTGTCAGCAGTAATATCATTTGACTCAGGCCTGACAATTTAGTGCAGTGGTAAGTCTCCTATAAACTTACTGCCTTCATACATTTCTCTGTGCAATCCTATTCTCCTGTTGTATTACACAGACTGCATGTACCGCTGTATGTGTCTCTTTCTCTTTAGTTACTTTTATGTTTATGACCAGTGTGTAATGTATTTTTTCTCAATGTTCCCCATGTAATGATCCTTGTCTCCCACCAAGTCAACAGTGTAAATGAGATGTGACATTACTGTAGTGCAGTAGTGTTTAAATTGAAATATCATAGGAAGGGCAACATACTTCAGATGTTTGATGTTACAATACAGTACTCAAGAGTTATGTGTACAACAAAGATTGTTTACTACTTAATAGGGAGCTAGTGTTCAAGCAAAAGAAAGTGAGCAAGGGTGCATGATAGTTAATAAAAGCCTCTAAGGCTTGTTATTGTGATGAATGGGGAAATCTCAAATTGTGCCTTGATACTACAATGTAAATTTATTTGCAAACCACTCTACAATAAAAATGTATTAGTAATAAACAGATTAGCACACTTCTGTCTTGTTTAATGAGTAAATATATGATGATAGAGTTTAAGGACAGAAGGGACCACCAGATCAGCTAGTCCAAACTCCTGTATCTCACAGACCGCTAACACCACGCAGCACCCACACACTAAACCCAACAGCCAAGCTTAGACCAAAGTATTACAGCCCACAGAAGACTAGACTATTATGTGCCACAGGCAGAGAATAGGAAGGACTGTGGTGCACCAGTACCCAAGGCCCCTGCAATAGCAGGGAAATAAGTGAAATATACCCAGATAATCCTGGCAAGTAACTCACACCCACACAGCAGAAAGGAAGGCAACCCCCCACCCCAAGGTCACTGCCAATGTGACCTCAGGGGAAATTCCATACTGACCTCCTCATATGGGCAATCAGTTAGACCCAAAGCATGTAAACAAGAACTAGAGAGCCAAGCACCTGAGACAGAGAATGACCAGTACCACTTTAGAGCCCTGGTCTTCCTCATCCAATGTACCATCTCCAGGCATGGCCATCTCCTGATACTTCAGAGGAAAGTTCTCCTAATTCCATTCCCTACAAAAAGTTTAAAAATAAGAGAGGTTTAAATGAACTGGAACAATATATAGATATATAAACAAAAGTAACAACCTGATTATAATTAATGTACAGACATTTTATTAGGGAGGCGTCAGTAGTGACTGCATAGGTAAGAACACATTCAGTTTTTCAGCTAGGGGAAGATTCATTCTACCCACATAAAGCCCGTACATTCAAACTTTATGTGGGTGGAGTTTGGGGAGGTTGAGAAGTGTAATTAATGTCACAACCCAAGTTTGAGGTGTGGTGCTACAGTGCAGCCCTGACCCCACATCCTTCCACCCAGAATGCTGTTGGCTAGTGTGTCTGTCACAATCCTTTCATGCTAGTTGAGTGAGGCATTAGGGCTAGTGGATACTTATAAACATGGATCTGTGAACACTTGCCTTTCTTAGCCCAGCCTGGCTCACCCCCAAAGTGACTTTCCTCTCTGGCCCCATAGCGTATATCTACACCAGGGGTAGGCAACCTATGGCACGCGTGCCAAAGGCGGCACGCGAGCTGATTTTCAGTGGCACTCACTATGCTCGGGTCCTGGCCACTGGTCTGGGGGGCTCTGCATTTTAATTTAATTTTAAATGAAGCTTCTTAAACATTTTAAAACCCTTATTTACTTTACATACAACAATAGTTTAGTTATATATTATAGACTTATAGAAAGAGACCTTCTAAAAAAGTTAAATTGTATTACTGGCACGCGAAACCTTAAATTAGAGTGAATAAATGAAGACTTGGCACACCACTTCTGAAAGGTTGTTGAACCCTTATCAACACTGAATGGCAGCCTGAGGCAATGAGTCTCAGATCTGGGCCGACAGACTCATGTTCATGGGGCTAGGGCCGTGTTGCTAAAATAGCTGTGCAGACATTTGGGCTTGTGCTCTAAAGCCTACTGATGGGGGTGGGCTTCAAGGCCCAAGCTCCAGCCCAAGCTGCAACATCTATACAGCTGTTTTTAGTGCCATAGCATGAGTCCCACAAGCTGGAGTCTGACAACCCGGGCTCTGAGAATGGCTGCCATAGGCTATGTAGAGGTACCCACATAGGCCAGCATGGAAGCCAGTTTTGCAGTGCACAGGGAATATAAAAGCTGCCCTGTATCACTGTTCAGATTGCAGATCCCTGGCACAATCACTGTATGCAGCTTACCTGGTGCAAAGGGCCCTCCTCATGACAAGCAAATTTCACTCTGAACAAAGTTTTAAATCCATTTGCTCAGCACTGAAAAATAAGTAAAATTACACCACTGACTCTTAGGAAATATATTTAATTCTGGAAAGCTGAAGAGAAAGGAGTAAAATGGGTCCATCTGGGGCTGTGCCTTGCCCCTCGATTCCTGCAGACCCAGAACTGTGCAGGGGAGACCCTCCTCTCCCAAGCTCCTGGGGCACTAGGATTCAAGCGATGTGTCCCCTCCCCAGACCAGGTGGCACTAGGGAAAAACTGCAGGGAGGAACCAACAAGTGACTCCAGCTTGTGGTAGAAGTAGCTGCAGAAGCAGCCAAAGCAGAGACCTTCAGACATTTAGAGAACTTTCTGCAGTTTTGACTGGACTCTTTCTGCTCTGTACTGATTTGCAGTTTACTCCAACCCTCTTCCCTCACAGTCTCTTCCCCTCATCTTCTCACCTGTCCTTCAACCCTCTTCTCCCCTACTCTGTCCCCTCACCTCCCTTCCCTTCAATGTTCCCTTTCCTTCCCTTTTCTTTTAATTTAGCTTAACCCCTCCTAACTAAACACACACAGATAAACAAACAAAACCATAATGTGGAACCAACATGTTATTTTCTGCCATCATATTGTTCACTCCGACTGTGGGTCAGACCCTTTCCATGTGTCTGTCCTATCTATTTAGATTGTAAGCTCTTTGGGGCAGGGACTGTCTACTACTCTGTGTTTGTACAGTGCCTAGCACAATGGGGCCCCATTCTTGGTTAGCCCAGAGGCACTACTATAATAAACACGATTAATAACAATAAAACTATTCAATAGATTAGAAGAATGAAGGAGTTAAAATAACTAAGTCTGGAGATACAGGGCACATACCTTACTTGTATGGACACCTCTAACTTACAAATAGCTCTCTTCTAACACTTCCCATTTTAGGTATACATGGAGCTAAACAAAATATTGTGCATCAGCTAATTAAAAAATTATTAGGCGTAACAGACGCACACCCTTGAAGGGGTTAACACGTTAATTTTTGAGTTAGGTAGGAGAGCTTGTATAGTTCACAACAGGCCTATTTCATAGATTCCAAGGCCAGAAGGGCCCACTGTGATCAGATAAATATGTTCTGCCTGAGTCTCTATGTTTAGTCCTCCCCCATTTCCTTCATACTCATTTTTATATTCTTTTGTCCAACCTTATTTTAAACTTCTTGTTTAGTTACCGCATATGTAATATTGCTGTTGGTTTTTTTTTAAAAAACCCCAACAACCTTGCTATTATCTTTAAGCTCAGAACCGACATCTTTTGTAAAATTTCCCAACTCCTAAATTTAGAGAAGTGTCAGATCTGGAAGATCGGAATTTTATTTTCTCTGAACTATAATTTTTGCCAACTGCCTTAATTTTTTTTTCATTATACTATCTTTTTGCTGAAAATAGTTCAGTCTGGCTATTATGTTTCTGGCATGGTTACCACTTGCAGCAGGAGGAGTTAAAGTTCTGTGTCCTGTCCACTGAGACTTACAAAATACCAATTCCTAATTCGTCAGTACCAATTCCCAATACAGTATCATCTAGTTTTGGTATTAATTTCTTTTCTCTGTGTTCTGATCATATCTGAGATATCACCAATTCCAGTTTCCACCTTTGTTGCCCTCTTCTATAACAATGTTACCTTCTTCTATGTAGCACAGAAGGTTAATTATATGTCCAGTCTCATTTTCTTAAATGCCCTTAGAAGTTCATTAATGGATGTTCCTAAAAGTTTCTTAATGCCTTTTAGCTAGCTTTGTTCTTTGTTTTTTAGCTTTAGAGGCTTTCCGCACAGTCTTCTTTGTTTCCTTAGACAGGAGGAATTGTCTTGTAGCTACGAGCCTGCATTTTTGACTGAAATTTTGCTTTAAATTTTGAAGTATTTTGGGGTAGTCATTTGACCTCATCTGGAATACTGTGTGCAGTTCTGGTTTCCCATGTTTAAGAAGGATGAATTGAAACTGGAACAGGTTCAAAGACGGGCTACTAGGATGATCCGAGGAATGGAAAACCTGTCTTATGAAAGGAGACTCAAAGAGCTTGGCTTGTTTAGCCTAACCAAAAGAAGGCTGAGGGGGGATATGCTTGCTCTTTATAAATATATCAGAGGGATTAATATTAGGGAGGGAGAGGAATTATTTAAGCTTAGTACCAATGTGGACACAAGAACAAATGGGTATAAACTGGACACTAGGAAGTTTAGACTTGAAATTAGACGAAGGTTTCTAACCATTAGGGGAGTGAAGTTCTGGAACAGCCTTCCAAGGGGAGCAGTGGGGGCAAAAGACATATCTGGCTTTAAGTTTATGGAAGGGATGGTATGATGGGATAGCCTAATTTTGGCAATTAATTTTGGCAATTGATCTTTGATTATGAGCAGGTAAGTATGCCCAGTGGTCTGTGATGGGATGTTAGATGGGATGGGATCTGAGTTACTGCAGAGAATTCTCTCCTGGGTGCTGGCAGGTGAGTCTTGCCCACATGCTCAGGGTTTAACTGATCGCCATATTTGGGGTCGGCAAGGAATTTTCCTCCGGGGCAGATTGGCAGAGGCCCTGGAGATTTTTCGCCTTCCTCTGCAGCATGGGTCATGGGTCACTTGCTGGAGGATTCTCTGCAGCTTGAGGTCTTCAACCACAATTTGAAGACTTCAATAACTCAGACATAGGTTAGGGGTTTGTTATAGAAGTGGATGGGTAAGACTCTGTGGCCTGCTTTGTGCAGGAGGTCACACTAGATGATCATAATGGTCCCTTCTGACCTTAAAGTCTATGAGTCTATGAGTCTAACTTGGAGGGGAGGGAAGTGAATTCAGCAGGGTGCCCAGAGAGTACCCAGTGAAGACTGATATTTTAAGTTGCCTTCTCAGATCAAATCTCCTGCATGTCCATCTGAGGAGGAAAAATCTGGGCTAAGAAGAGAGGTCATTGCCATGAATTCTCTCACTTCACAATGTCATTGCCTAGTGGTCACAAATCAAGAAATTTTTTTCCACAGCCTGGAGAACCTTTCTTCTAAAGAGGTCATTCATTTGTCCTAGAATAGCTTCCAAGGTGTGGAAGGCTGAGAATCATTGCATCTGGGCAGAGCCTATGGTTACCAGATTGAAGGTTTGCCAGATGCCTACAATATCCTGTCAGGAAATGGTGAATTAGCAACAGTCTACTATTTCTTCACAGAACAGAAGTACTGGCAACAGCAATGCAGGATTCCCCACACTGAATCACAAAAATGCCTCAACCTGGTGCAGGAGGACTATTTCTAATGATGAAAGGGTAGTTCACTTTCATACTGTTCTTGACTTCTCTGAGACTGGCAGTAAGGGTTGAATTGAGTTGGAGGGTGGGATTAGTGAAACAGGCACTTGTCTACTATGATCTGGAGTGAAAGCACTCATCATTTTTTTTGCCATACAATAATCCTTTTGGCTATAATCTCTATTAGAAGAATCATTTTACATACTGTTGCTTTTGTTTGGGAGGCAGACCGATTTACCAAACTCACAGTGCTGTATTTAGATAGCAAATAGGGGTAACTGAGACTTCAGTAAGATAAGTTAGACAATTCCCAGGGTAAATATTTATTATAAATACCAATAAGAGGCACTATAGTGTTATCATACACTCAATGACCTTCCTCATATTCTAGCTGCTATCGAAGACTCATCAGCTCTGAGAGAGCAAAAACAATCCTGTTAAAAATAGAACCATAAAGAAGTATTTTAATAACAATGGGGTTTTATCATCTAAATATTTTGGCCTGTGCAAGGCATGTTTATGAGAAAATTTCGATATTAGTTTGTTAGAAACATGGGCCCTGGTGCCACAAGTTAATTCATCCAGGGTGACCCTTACAACCACAGAGACTCAGTGAGGTTAATGGGGCTTTGTATATGCAGAATCTCCATCTGCACAGATCAGCTTGCAGGATCAGGGCCTTGATTTTTAATTGGTAATTGGTAATTAGACAGTCATATTTTCAAAGCTGCACCGACACACCTGCACATAGAGGTATAATAGCTGCACATTCAGAAAAAGTTTAATCCATTACTATCCAAGAAGAAAATGTTAAAATCTGAAGGGCCCATTCCTGCAAACACTCTGAGAGTGGCACTGACCTCTTTGGGGCTCAGTGAAGAATTAAGGTTCCTTCTTGAATCACCCTGCAGCCTCAGGGCCCAAGTTTCTAATACTGACATTCTCATAAACATGCCTTGCAAAAGCCAAAACATTTTTTTAGATGGCAAAACACTTCTCCTATTATTTTTTTATGTTTCTACTTTTTAATAGATTATTGAAGTCAATGGGACTACTCCCAGTATGTAAAGTTAAGTATTTACATAAGTGTTTGCTCTAGAAATTCACTATATTCTGGATGGATATGCATGGATTTTTTCATCTATTGTCCCATATGAAATGTAATCAGATTTTCAATAAAAATGTATTTTGAGGATGTTTTAGTTTAGGTACTGTGTATTCTCTACACCCTATAAACTGAATAGGTTTGGAAAAGTAACTTAGTTTTTTGTACTAATGTCTACAGTTCTGCAGAGCACTATTGTATCAGTTTTCCTGACAGAGAATAGTAATGTATAAAATCTGAAGCCAAACAATGAACTAGCAATCTAAAAGGTGAAGGACTCATTGATCATGATATTAAACACTGTGTTAGCAAATGAACTGTTGTGCTTTCAAAGTTTTACGTCAAAAGTTAATATGCTTAAGATAATCAATCTCAGCTGCACTAGACCTTCAGTAATTTTGTTCCTTTCATCATAAACGCCTTATGGGGTTGAATATAGTGATAGTTCATAATGAAGCACTTCATATAGAAGCAGCTGTCTCCTCACCTGTTTCCCAGCCCACAGAGAGGCTTGAAGAAATTCTTCAATTTAGCAAGCAAACTTAAGTCATTATTAGAAATGACAGGGAAACCTGATGAAATTGTACTTTCAATTGGAAAACAAAATTGCAATCAGACCAACATGATTTCCTCATGGTCTGACCATGCTAATGCCAAGTTGAGACATGGGCAAATGTATTTAAAAGTCATAATGGAGTATTACCATGCAATCTCCTTTTACTGGCCCTTATTAATATAAAACTTCAATTTGCATGTAAATGCGGTCAACTTTCATATCATCAAAATACATGAGGCCTGGGAAAGTAATGAATTGAAGTTTGATGCGGCAATTACTGACGTTTATAAAGAATTTTAAAGAGGTCATTCTAGCCTTGGCTGAGAAAATGAGGAAATCAACAGGGAATATTGTCAATATAGCAACAGTGGGAGTTGGAGTCAGTCCCAGGTGTTAGAAGGCCAGATGATGATTAATAGAGAGGGAGTATGAAGCCTCTCACCCAGAAGGACTGGGCTGGACCTAAGGCTCAATAACAGAGCTCTCATGAAAAGGTTCTTGCTGGGTTCCCACTTTAGCTGCCTCGAAATGTGTTCCAGAGGGAATAAAGTAGCAAGTGTTTATGAGACAGAGCAGTGCTGAAGGTTTAATTGGGCTCCACATCCTTTCAGCTCCCTTCAGTACTTGATATGCAGTTTAACCTTTTTTTCCCCACCTCCGATACCCCAGTGCCAGTGGGATTTTAACAAGGCACTAGCTTGATAGCTTGGCAAAACATTGACTTAGTTGCTAAATTGAGTTAAACTGCCTTATTGTGTTGTAATGAAAATGTATAATTCTCTTCCTTTTTTAAAAAAATATTTATTCTGCTGGCGTATTTTATAAATGTACAAAAATAGTCAGTGATTTTGTGGATTTTCTTTCTCTGCTCATTAAAATAATTTAACATGGAACACAAATTCATAACTTTAAACATGGATGGATAAATCGATGCAAAAATGAAAATAGTTTTATGGAGTTGTTTTATTGCATTTAAAAGAACATTAGCCTTCAATAAGTAGAAAAACTAACTTAAAAATGATCTTACTCTAATTATTTTGTCTGATATTTAGTGATACTCAGTTACTACATTTGGAAGAGGAGTGAAGCATGGTCTGGTAGTCAAAGTACTGGGTACACATGTGTTTGTAAAATGCTACCCTTCAGATCTAGTAGTGCTTTACACTCACTCTGCACAGGAGTAAATGACTATACAAGGAGCAGGGCTACAGAGAACCAGGTGCCTGAGTTCTATGTCTGGTTCTGCTTCATACAAGTTGTATGTGGTCTTGGGCAAGTCACTGGATCACTCCAGGCCTCAGTTTTCCCATCTGTAAAATAGAACCACAGAACCTGTCTATCTCCACTGGGGTGATATGAGGCTTAATTAATAAGTGTTTGTAAAGTGATCTTAAATTAGAAAGCAATAAAGATGTTTCTAATTTCTTTCAGGGATTTTTTTTTCTTTTCTCACAAAAGTAATGCCATACAGTGCTGACATTCTAAGCTGTTTATTCTGCACAAATATAATCAAGGTCACTGTTAAGGATCAAATAAGAGTAAAAATGGAACAAAAATCAATTCATCTAGATAAAAATAATTTGAAGATTATTGGGTTTTCTTAGTTCTTTCTACTTCTGTTTCTTGCTTTTGATTTTTGTAAACCTAATTTTCAGTTACATTATTTCAAATAAATCTCCAAATTAGTTAAACATTATGGGTTACATTAAAGTAAGCAGATAAGCAATTACATTCAAGATGCATTCTGCATTACTCTGTATTATTTTGGTATTATATGTAGTGAGAAGTAATATGCTTCAGGGAAGTGTAAGAATCAGAGAGCAAGCAACCTGGCCAGCATTTGAAATGTTAGTATGAAAAGTATTTATTATTGTTACTTTCATTTTTCACTGGTATGTGTTTCAGATTATATAGCTTGAGCACACATTTGTAAATCCTCACACCAACTGAAATCCTCAGAGCTGAGCATCCCTCCCTCTATTACTTTACCAGGCCTATAAGACAGACTACCCCCTTAGGGGATGGCACGGTAAATCAATGTTTATATTTCTCTAACCCCTGAGACTCCTTGACCTAAACATTTGCAATTTTCACTAATCTGGATGGTGAGTGATAAAAGGAATGTTGTTTTTGTAAGAGGCAAGATTGAATGGTTAAGGGGCCAGATTTAAGGTGCTTTACACTATTCTTGCTTTCTGATCACCTGGTATATTTTAATTTTTTTTTTAATGATCCAGAGGGGGAGTGGGGAAAAGGTATGATTTTTCAGAAAAGCAAAAGAGTCCTGAGTAAAGAAAAAGAAATATGAGAAATTCTACAACATTCTATCATTGTAAATAACCAGAGTAACATAGACAAGCTGCAAGGCCTGTTCTGAAGTTTTACACACAGATTTTAGATGGGGGGGGCACTGCTATTTCTTTAATATATATTCAAGAATGAACAATAGCTAATAATAAATAATATAAGATTTATTCTGCTTTACTTGCAGAATTAAAGAAAAAACTAACACCAGAAACAATTAAGAACAGATTACCTTTTATTCCAAAGATAGAAAATTCTATTTTGTAGAGGAGAATAATACTACATTATTTTTCTACATAATGACTCTTCAATGGTACTTTTAAGAGCCATCAGCTGAGGCACAGGAGGTCATGTGTGCTAAAAGTCTGAATTCCCCTCTTCATATTTAAAGGGCTTTTCTCCAATAACAGATTATTTAAAAACATACACATGCACAAAACAATTGCTAAGGAGCCAGTAAACCACAAGATGAATGGCCCCAACTGGAAAGAAAATTCCTTTAACATGGTACAAAAGAGAAGAAATATAAACCCTGTAGACTAGGAACATAGGTTTTGAGGGTGAAATAACATTTGTAAGAGAGACTACTTCTCTTCCACACATAAAAATATGGATAACAGGGAATATTGTATCAAATGAGACTTAGCTGACTACAGATACCACAGTTCAATAGCGTCGAGAAACTGTATCCACAGAGTTCAGGAAATATCATCCAAGGACTTTTTCAACCAACTGCTACTCTTCTGTGAGAAACATTCATCTATCCATTTTAAGGATTATTTTTTAGTTAAATAATTTACATTGCACTTATAGTGAATTAATGTGACTAAAGCAACATTTGTTTATGATACTGAGTAAAAAGGTATAAATTAAAAGGTACATTAGTAAATTTGAGGAAGAGAATATAATGTATTGGAATAAGTAATACAACTTCCCCAATATGCTGCTTTATATGTATAAAGAATGTTCTTGTGTACTTCTCTTCCTGCTTGTTTTTGCTCAAGTCCCTCCAGCTAGCAACTCCATCCCAGGAGCCACCTAAGGCCCTCAAGCCGGGAAAAGAAAAACCTCCTGAGTGACAGCATCTGGCTGATGTGCTTTAGTGCTGGATAGCCAGACTAACAAGAAAATGTGTAACATGTGAAAATCACTGGGAGTGAGTATGACCTCAGCGCTGCTGAGCTTTGGGTAAACAAGGCCAGCTGGTTTCTAAAACACCTAGAAACCCACAAGCCCTTCAATGGAGAAGTGCTCCCTGTTTTTCAAAATGTTGACAACTATATACTGACAAAAAGCTGAGCTCCACTTCTGCAGCAGAGGAGGCTGATGTTAGTCCAAAAATTTGGCAGTGACACAAATAATCATCTTTCTAAAATCCTAAGGCTGCTCCTATGCACACTGGAATAATCTCAGAGTGAAGGGGAGGATATATAAAATATATTTCTCAGGCCCACCACAAAATGATAAGGCTGGTTTTGATCATTTGTAGCTTAACTGCTGCAATCTCAATCAGTGTAACCACGGGGCGGGGGGGGGGGGAGAGGAGGGGGGGAAACGGCATGACCTTGAGGGGACCAGAAAGGGGAATTTTGATCCACATTTTTAAAAAAAGCAAAATTAGGAGAGAGGCAACTAAAGCTTGTCCTCAGCAATTTTCTGACCCTACAGCACATTTTAGCCCATCCCTTTAAAATTAATTAATTAAAAAGCTCAAATTAAGTTAGTTATTACAACTGTATATCACAGTACTCTCTACTTTTCCTTCCATCCCCCAATCCCTCACATTGCTACAGTGTTCCCCTCAAAATCAAGCCAATGCACAAATACATGCAGACTCCTCCACTGTCTACTCACAAGCACAGGCACCACCCCTACCAACCAGTCCCACAGACAGGCCGGATCCCTTCAAACCCCAGCTCACACATAACTTGTTATTCACACTCCAGCTAAATCTCTTATCCTTATCCACCCAACATGTTCAGCTTCTCCTCCCTGACCTGAACAGCTCATTCTGGGCTTACCCACAGCAGCCCCCTCTCTTCTCCCATGTGGTGTTGACCTTGGCTTTTCCTGCTGGTTTGCCCGCCCCAGCTCCATGCTCATTTACACTCAAATATGCTCTGGCCTCACCTTTCCCTCCCACTCAGCCCAGGATGTTCCTCCCTCCTTGGCCTCTCTTACTGCTCCCCTGGGTAGAAAAATTCTGGGGTAAGGCTGTGTCACTGCCCTGCTGGGGTAGGGGCTGCTCATGGGGCACTGACAGCCAGTCCCATCCCAGAGAATTAGGGAGGGGCTGTGTGGGTCCTATCCCAGGGATTGGGGACAGCAGGCCATGGGGAATGTCTCACTAATGGCCTGGGCATGGCTCTGGCCCAGTCCCCTGCTGTTATCTTCTCTGTGGCCAGGGGATGGGGGAGCTGACACCATAGCAATTAGAAGACCCGACTTGGCCTGCTCCACATGGGAGACATCACAGTGCTGGCTGGTGAGGAGCTAGCAAATGACGCCCCTGTCACTGGGGTGCTCTCCCGCTCCCCTTCCCTGCCCTCCGAGGCTCGCTCTACTCTTTTTTCTTCACTTCTCTGTCTCCTCACACTCCCTAGCTCTCCCCACCCCAAACTGCCCCTCAGTGTGAGGACAGGGAGGAGGAAGTGCTAGTATATTTGCTTTCACCTCCCACTAACGGTTCTGCTGGCTACAGCAAACCAACGGCTGGCCAGCACCAGCGGGAGCCTGTCTAGACCCTTGGAGCATTAAGTGAGGAGGAGCAGCAGCTGGAAGATACCATGTTTTAGAAGAAGGAAGAGAAGCATTTTCATTTTTAACTCCCCAGACATAGGGCAGACAGATATATCATGGAGGTACATCACCAGGGAGGAGTGTTTGAACTTTATTGAATCACATCCAAATAGAACATCAGGAGCTAGCAGAGCTTTGCCAAGCAAATATATCTTGTTGTCTGCAGCAGTAGTCCTTGACAGCTCACTGGTGGACAGTCCCTGTCTTGCTTTTTATAAAGAATAAAAACAATTTGTGATCAGTCAAATATTTAAAGGAGAGTAATCCACATTAGTATAACAAACAGAATTATTGTGCTGGCTTGGCACACCTCAAGGCATCCCTAAAGGGTGTGATTCCTGCTATATGAGAAGGATGCCTGTCTCAAGAAGTATTTATGAGACAAACTTCAGAGCTAAGTCTGACCTTTCTGCCTGGGGTAGGTAGTGAAACTATTTTACATAGCAGCAGGAGAGGAGCTGCCTCTGGTTCCCTCTTCCACAAATCAGTAGATGCAGCTCTGTTGTTTAATGAGCTCGTAACTGTGTCATTATTCTGAGGACTTTATCTGGCTGTGCTAATCTACCAATAAGTAGATTGCTAGCTTGCATAAAACAAGCATTTGGCAAATTTTTCACAGGCTTTTACTGAAGGAAGGGACTCCTCTATGTGATCGTAATAAGTCTTGGCATCAGTTGATATCCTGGACCAGTAGATATCTGACCTTGCTGTTCTATTCCACCAATCCATAGGTACTGGAATTTCAACTTACAATAGTTGGCTCACTGACACCATTCAAATACTGATGCTTCAGATAAGAATTGTTACATTCTGCTGATTTCCTTTTTGTTTTATACTATGATTTCAGTTTTCAGGAGTTCATTCAAAGGATTCAATATTACTGACAGGATAGGTATACCTCTGCCTAGACAGTGAATCACACTTAGGATTCTTTTCAGTTCTGGAATGGTTTCAGGAGACTGCACTTCCTTAATGGCTTTTACTTTATCTGGATGAGGCCTTATGCCTTGCTCATTTAGTATCCCAAGAAATCTGGTTGGTTTTGACATAACAATGCTTTTCTATAATATTGAGCTTTAGACCTACATACTTGATTGTTTCCAATATAATAGGGAATCTTTTATGATGCTCTTCTTCTATTCTTCCATATATTAGGATATCATCTATATAAGCAGCTACGCTTTTTATTTGCCAAGCTGGTAACCAAAAGAAAAGCAACTGGCCAGTAATATTTTGAGTCACTGTTCTACAGTGTCTGTTCTGACAAGCTTTGAGGTTCTAAAGGGAATCTGGGATGTTTGTTGTAGCCAATTAGTTCATTTTATCATCTATTTATCATTGTGTCATATGGTGCTATGGTCAACTCATATGCTATTTCATATATAATCAATGTATGCTAAATAGATTTAAATTGTAGGATCATAGAAGTATAAGATTGACAAGTAGTTTGGAGTGATGAGTGTGTGTTAGCTATATAGGTATAGCATGGCTAGAATGCAAGGCCTACAGGCGGAAGACTGTAAGATTTTAGATTAGCCGTAGTAGGCCATAGGCTTAAGAACATTTGACATGATTGGGTGACCTCGGAATGACCCTATGCCAGTAAGGTCACAAGATTATTGTAAAGAGATGTGCCAAAGGTAATGTTATGGAAAATTAGATTGCAATAAACCACAAGCTATTATCCAAGATCATGAGACACCTGATTGTAACAGCATGGAATGTCCTGTCCCTGACCACAGGGTACAGGTGCATAGATGCTAATGAGAATAAGAGGAACTAAGAAACAATCTATGAAAAATGGGGCACCCCAATATTCATGGCGTATGGAAGTACAGATAAGGAAAAGAAGGCTGAAACCTCATGCATATGTGTATGGTGTCAGATGAGTTCAGAACAACAGTATAAAAGAAGGTTCCCTGGTAGGGTAAAGTGGGAAACCTCAGCAGACACCATTCCTCTATTGATGATGATCTGTTGAAATCATCAGACCCTAGAATATCTTTGAATGGGTTTTTGTAGAGTTTATATATGCATGGGTAATTGCAACTTTACTTATTGTCTAATAAAACTTGTAGTACAGATAAGATTTTGTACTTATGATTGAGTCTGTGTTTACTACCCTTGGACTTCATGTGTTCCTAGAGTCTCCAAATTTGAGAAAAGCACCAGAGGTGATTTTCACTCTTTTGAGCTTGAAACTGTAACATCAGGAGGTGAATCGATGGTAGTTTAATACAAAATTACTACATTCAAGCCTGGTCTACACTAGGCGTTTAAATCGGTTTTAGGAGCATAAAACCGATTTAACGCTGCACCCGTCCACACTAGGAGGCACCTTATATCGATTTTAATGGCTCTTTAAATCGGTTTCTATACTCCTCCCCGACGAGAGGAGTAGCGCTAATATCGGGATTAACATATCGGAATAGGGTTAGTGTGGCCGCAAATCGACGGTATTGGCCACCGGGCAGTATCCCACAGTGCACCACTGACCGCTCTGGACAGCATTCTGAACTCGGATGCACTGGCCAGGTAGACAGGAAAAGCCCCGCGAACTTTTGAAATTCATTTCCTGCTTCCCCAGCGTGGAGAGCTCATCAGCACAGGTGACCACGCACAGCTCATCTGCACAGGTAACAATGCAGTCTCCTGAGAATCGAAAAAGAGCCCCAGCATGGACTGCACGGGAGGTACTGGATCTGATCGCTATATGGGGAGAGGATTCAGTGCTAACAGAACTGCGTTCCAAAAGACGAAATGAAAAAGTATTTGAAAGAATTTCTAAGGCTATGACGGATAAAGGCCACAGCAGGGACTCAGTGCAGTGCAGAGTGAAAGTTAAGGAGCTCAGACAAGCCTACCAGAAAACCAAAGAAGCAAACGGAAGGTCCGGGGCAGGTCGAAAAACATGCCGCTTCTATGCTGAGCTGCATGCAATTTTAGGGGGCTGCGCCACAAGTACCCCACCCCTGATCGTGGATTCCGAGGTGGGGGTTGTAATCTCTGCCATGGCTGAGGATTATGCAGATGGGGAAGATGAAGATGAAGAAGAGGAGGAAGACCTAGCAGAGAGTACACAGCACTCCATGAGCCCCAGCAGCCAGGAGCTTTTTATCACCCTGACGGAATTACCCTCCTCCCAGCCCTCCCAAGCAAGTATCCCAGACAATGACGCCATGGAAGGGAGCTCTGGTGAGTGTACCTTTGTAAATAGCAAACATTGTTTTTTAAGCAAGCATTTTTTAATGATTGATTTGCCCTGAGGACTTGGGATGCATTCGCAGACAGTATAGTTACTTAGAAAAGTTTGTTAACATGTCCGGGGATTGAGAGGAAATCCTCCAGGGACATCTCGATGAAGCGCTCCTGTAGGTACTCCAGAAGCCTTTGCAGAAGGTTTCTGGGCAAGGCAGCCTTGTTCCGCCCACCATGGTAGGACACTTTACCACGCCATGCATGTAGCAAGTAGTCCGGTATCATTGCGTGGCAAAGCATAGCAGCGTATGGTCCCGGTGATTGCTGGCATTCAAGAAGCATCCGCTCTTTATCTCGCTGTGTTATCCTCAGCAAAGTGATATCGTTCAGGATAACCTGGTTAAAAATCAGGAATTTAAGTAAGGTGGATGGCCATTTTCCTACTGGGTTCGTGGACTGCAGCAGCTTAAAAAAAAATCCTTTCCTCCACGTAGCCAAGCGGGGGGAGGGGAGGAATGAAATGCCGATGATCTTTTTTGTGTTTGGCCAGCGGGGCTTCCCCAAGCTACCAGCCACGCAGTGGGTGGGGGGGTGGGAAGGGTGTTGATTAGCAGGGAGATAGCGTGGTATTAGCCATGCATTGGGGGGAGGGGTAAATCACTGCAGAAGCCGAAAGACAGTGGCTTACCATGGCCGCATGCAAGCTGAATTCTGATGCCTGGACCTGTGTCTGTGAGATCTGTAACTACAGAGCTGCAGGCACTCAGTATTAAGATGAAAAATGCGACCTTGTAGGGAAATCACATGGGCTATGTAAGGTGAATAGTGCTGTTCACTGTGAAAGAGTATAACCATTGTTCTGTAAAATGTATCTTTTTAAATATTTCTCTCCCTCTCATGCAGCTGCAAATATTTCAAGCGTCCCTCCTCCATCCCAAAGGTTAGCACAGATAAGGCGCAGGAAAAAGAAGACGCGAGATGAGATGTTCTCGGATATTATGGAAGTTACACGCAATGAAAGAGCTCATCTGAATGAGTGGAAGGACGTGGTATCAAATTACAGGAAAGAGGCCAGTGAACGTGAGGACAGGAGGGACAACCGAGATGAGAGGTGGCGGCAGGAAGATCAGCCGTGGCGGGATGCAACTCTGGGGCTGCTGCGTGATCAAACTGACATGCTCCGGCGTCTGGTGGAGCTTCAGGAATGGCAGCAGGATCACAGAGTACCGCTGCAGCCCCTGTGTAACCACCCTCAACCCTCACCATGTTCCATATCCTCCTCACCCAGACGTGTAAGAACGCGTGGGGGGAGGCTCCGTGCACCCGCCCACTCCACCCCCGTGGACAGCCCAACCAGAAGGCTGTCGTTAATGTGAAATTTTTTTAATGGCCTTTTCCATCCTTCCTATCCTCCTCCCAAACCACACCTTTACTTCTCTCCCTCTTTTTATAATGAATTAATAAAGAATTCATGATTTTTAAATGACAGTGACTTTATTTGCATAAGTAAGCTGTACTCGAAGGGGGAGGGTGAGTTGCTTACAGGGAATGAGTCAATCAAGGGGGGTTGGGTGTTCATCAACAAACACAGCAGTCACACTGTACCCTGGCCATTGATGAAGCTCGTTTTCAAAGCTTCTCTGATGCGCACCGCTTCCTGGTGTGCTCTTCTAATCTCCCTGGTGTCTGGCTGCGCGTAATCAGCGGCCAGGTGATTTGCCTCAGCCTCCCACCCCGCCATAAAGGTCTCCCCCTTACTCTCACAGAGATTGTGGAGAATACAGCAAGCAGCAATAACATAGGGGACATTGGTTTGGCTGAGGTCTGAGCGAGTCAGTAATGTCCGCCAGCGCGCCTTTAAACGGCCAAATGCACATTCCACCACCATTCTGCACTTGCTCAGCCTGTAATTGAACAGATCCTGACCACTGTCCAGGCTGCCTGTGTATGGCTTCATGAGCCATGGCATCAAGGGGTAGGCTGGGTCCCCCAGGATAACGACAGGCATTTCAACATCCCCAACTGTTATTTTCTGGTCTGGGAAGTAATTCCCTTGCTGCAGCCATTTAAACAGAGTAGTGCTTCTGAATACGCGAGCGTCATGAACCCTCCCTGGCCATCCCACGTGGATGTTTGTGAAACGTCCCTTGTGATCCACCAGTGCTTGCAGCACCATTGAAAAGTACCCCTTCCAGTTTACGTACTGGGTGCCCTGGCGCTGCGGTGCCAAGATAGGGATATGGGTTCCATCTATCGCCCCACCACAGTTAGGGAATCCCATTGCAGCAAAGCCATCCACTATGGCCTGCACGTTTCCCAGAGTCACAACCTTTCGTAGCAGCAGCTTAGTGATTGCTTTGGCTACTTGCATCACAGCAGCCCCCACAGTAGATTTTCCAACTCCAAATTGATTCCCGACTGACCGGTAGCTGTCTAGCGTTGCAAGCTTCCACAGGGCTATCGCCACTCGCTTCTCTACTGTGAGGGCTGCTCTCATCTTGGTATTATGGCGTTTCAGGGCAGGGGCAAGCAAGTCACAAAGTTCCATTAAAGTGCCCTTACGCATGCGAAAGTTTCGCAGCCACTTGGAATCGTCCCACACCTGCAACACAATGCGGTCCCACCAGTCAGTGCTTGTTTCCCGGGCCCAAAATCGGCGTTCAATGGATAGAATCTGCCCCATTACCATCAGGATCTCCAAAGCGCGGGGGCCCGCGGTTTGAGAGAATTCTGTGTCCACGTCCTCATCACTGTCATCGCCGCGCTGCCGTATCCGCCTCCTCCTCGACTCGGTTTGAAGGTCCTGGTTCAGCATATACTGCACGAGAGTGCGCGAGGTGTTTAAAACATCCACGATTGCGGTATTGAGCTGAGCAGGGTCCATGCTTGCTGTGTTATGGCGTCTGCACAGTTCACCAAGCAAAAAAGGCGCGAAACGGTTGTCTGCTGCTTTCAGGGAGGGAGGGGTGAGGCTGTACCCAGAACCACCCGCGACAATGATTTTTGCCCCATCAGGCACTGGGATCTCAACCCGGAAATGCCAAGGGGCGGGGGAGGCTGCGGGAACTATGGGATAGCTACGGAATAGCTACCCACAGTGCAATGCTCCAGAAATCGACGCTAGCCTCGGACCGTGGACGCACACCACCGATTTAATGTGTTTAGTGTGGCCGCGCGCACTCGATTTTATACAATCTGTTTTACAAAACCGGTTTATGCAAATTCGGAATAGTCCCGTAGTGTAGACGTACCCTTAATTTAAATAAAGAAAAAAAGCTACACTGTCATGGATGTATTACCAAGCAATATTGCAATAAGGAATAATGAAAGACTAGACCCCACAATGACGGACACAATGTGTGATTTTACTCTTTACATCATTGTGGTATCCTTTTCCCCTAATTGTATCCTCGCTTTTTTTCTCTCAGTCTATTGCATTCCAGTCTCATTCCATTTCCATCTTTTCTGTTTCCTTCTGTTGCTTCATCTCCCACCTTCTTTATGTTTCTCCACGGTCAGCTCCCATTTTCCCTCTCTTCCTCCACTGACCCCCTCACTCTTCATACTTTGTCCCACTTTCTTCCCTATTTGTAGCAGTGCTAAGGGAACTGCAGTGGAACTGAGGCCAGTGCAGCAGGAGCAAGAGGAGGGAGATGTACACTGCCCACCACTGCCATGCTTTATACTGTTCAACTAGCCCTGTAGACTGCAGGAAAAGTGCACGCAGTCAGATCTGCAGGTGGACAGCAGCATAGGTGTTCATGCAGGCAGGAGAAAAGGATTTAAATAGTCCAGGAGCTTGGCAGGATGGTGGGACATGCCTCCAAAGCCTGCCTCAGAGTGATATTCAACAGAATTCTGGACACTTGGTAAGTGTGGTATAAGATATTTTAAGCATACATTAGTTTTGAAGCATTTAAAAGACTTTACCTTTTGTACTTGCATTGACATGACTTATTTAGGTTGTAGCTGTTTCCTAAAAATGCAGCATCTTGCTCATATGAGTGCCATTAAAGTCGTCAAGATGGGACAAAATGATAGAAAGAACCAGAAGAGTTGCCAACAAAACTTTCTACAGTCATTCTGCTTTAGTTAGCTAGACTGGAATTGCTGAAGTTTAGTTAACATATATATATATATGACTGTCATTGTGCTTAACATTACCAGTAATGCAGTGTCATTCTGCCTAGAGACAAATGTATGAGTTTATAAACAAGTAATTCTGTTTTGTTCTGAATTAGGTTTTGTTTGTTTCATATAAGAATACTCACCCTGTTGCAACACTGATGGCATGAAGCGGAATATTGTAAAATTCAAAGATGTTATATCTTTGTTGACAGTTGCAGTGGTATATATTGTTTAATTTTTAATCTGAGGAGCAGTGTGTGCTAATCTAATGTGTATGTATGCATTTCAATAATTGTTTATTGTTTTGAAAACTCCGAATCAAATTATCCACGATGACTCCACGATCTCTTTCTTGATTGGTAACAGCTAATTTAGACTCAATCATTTTGTATGTATAGTTGGAATTATGTTTTCCGATGTGCATTACTTAGCATTTATAAACACTGAATTTCATCTTCCATTTTGTTGCCCAGTCACCCATTTTTGTGAGACCCCTTTGTAACTCTTGGCAGTCTGATTTAGGCTTAACTATTCTGAGTAATTTTATATCATCTGCGAACTTTACCACCTCACAGTTTACCCATTTTTCCAGATCATTTATGAATATTTTGAACACTAGTCCCAGTACAGATCCCTGGGGGCTCCTGCTATTTATCTCTCTCTATTGTGAAAACAGACCATTTAATTTCTACCCTTTGCTTCTTATCTTTCAACCAGTTACTGATCCATAAGAGGACCATCCCTCTTATCCCATGACTACTTATTTTGCTTAAGAGCATTTGGAGAGGGATCTTTTTCAAAGGCTTTCTGAAACTCCAAGTATACTATATCCACTAGATCATCCTTGTCCACATGCTTGTTGACACCCACAAAGAATTCCCCTAATAGATTGGTGAGGTATGATTTCTCTGCAACACTGTAAACAACTCTCTATTCTGTTATTCAAACTTTAAAAGGGCCTTTTTAACTTCCAGCAGCCATATTTATGATGGCAGTATTCACTTGGTCTTTCAGCTGCAGGCTGGACACCCCATCTTAAGAAATAACATAGTCTTAACATAGATTAAGTACAATACTTAGCCAAGAAACAGACTCCATTGACAGCTCTTTGTACAGGTCTGGGTTGGGGAGTTACATTGTCTAGAACAGAAAATATACTTAGTACAGACTGCTGAAATGGCTATGCCCGGTGTTGCTTTTAGTTATTGTTGAAAAGCTGTTGCAGTTATGCATTCTGAGGAGAGAGGACAGAGAAAGTCTTACGAATAATACTCTATGCTTAGAACCAAAAGCATTTTCTAACCCTAGTATTTTGGTCCACTAGATAAAGTAAAGAGGACTACTTTGTCCTTGTGGAAATTTAGTGGCCATATTGAATTAATCTGTAACTTCTGAACTGGTTCTGCTCTGTGTTCTGTGTCTTTTGTGTTTCATATGTCATCCTTAGCTAGACAGCAAGCTTGGTGGCTTGAGGTAAACAGGGATATTGAAGGGTCCACAGAGAGTGTGAATCTTGACATTTTGCACAACTGAGGTATTGTCCTGAACTAGAAAATCCTTGGATGTAACCATTATGCACACTGCAGAGTGTTTCTATTGATTTGTTGGCCTTTTCTCAGGTGAAAGAAGTTTTCTGTATGGCTTCAGTGGACGCAGATGATCATTAATGCTTTGTGCTTTGTTTTTTCAACTCTCGCTGTTACAAAAATGACTTGATTAAGGATCCTAGATTACATCTCAATAATTCAAGAATTTATTGCAAGTCAATAATATTAAGTATATTAAGTATATTTAATCTCCCTTGCTATTTAACTGGGAAGCCTGGCATGTAAAATTCGTATTTTCTGTCTTAAAATCAGAAAATAACGCCTTTTCTCCTATATTACAGAACAAGAGTACCTAACTCCACACCATCCTCCAGATCGTTAATGAAGATATTGAACAAAACCGGCCCCAGCACCGACCCTTGGGGCACTCCACTTGATCGCGGCTGCCAACTAGATATGGAACCATTGATCACTACCCGTTGAGCCCGACCATCTAGCCAGTTTTCTATCCACCTTACCGTCCATTCATCCAGCCCAGACTTCTTTAACTTGCTGGCAAGAATACTGTGGGAGACTGTATCAAAAGCTTTGCTAAAGTCCAGAAATAGCACATCCACTGCTTTCCCCTCATCCACAGAGCCGGTTATCTCATCATAGAAGGCAATTAGGTTAGTCAGGCATGACTTGCCCTTGGTGAATCCATGCTGACTGTTCCTGATCACTTTCCCCTCCTTTAAGTGGTTCAGGATTGATTCCTTGAGGACCTGTTCCATGATTTTTCCAGGGACTGAGGTGAGACTGACTGGCCTGTAGTTCCCTGGATCTTCCTTCTTCCCTTTTTTAAAGATGGGCACTACATTAGCTTTTTTCCAGTCATCCGGGACCTCCCCCGATCGCCATGATTTTTCAAAGATAATGGCCAATGGCTCTGCAATCTCATCGGCCAACTCCTTTAGCACCCTTGGATGCAGCGCATCCGGCCCCATGGACTTGTGCTCGTCCAGCTTTCCTAAATAGCCCTGAACTACTTCTTTCTCCACAGAGAGCTGGTCACCTCCTCCCCATACCGTGCTGCAGAGTGCAGCTGTCTGGGAGCTGACCTTGTCTGTGAAGACAGAGGCAAAAAAAGCATTGAGTACACTAGCTTTCTCCACATCCTCTGTCACTAGGTTCCCTCCCTCATTCAGCAAGGGGCCCACACTTTCCTTGACTTTCTTCCTGTTGCTAACATACCTAAAGAAACCCTTCTTGTTACTCCTAACATCTCCGGCTAGCTGCAACTCCAAGTGTGATTTGGCCTTCCTGATTTCACACCTGCATGCCTGAACAATACTTTTATACTCCTCCCTGGTTATTTGTCCAATCTTCCACTTCTTGTAAGCTGTTCTTTTGTGTTTAAGATGAGCAAGGATTTCACTGTTAAGCCAAGCTGGTCGCCTGCCATATTTACTTTTCTTCCTACACATCGGGATGGTTTGTTCCTGCAACCTCAATAAGGTTTCTTTGAAATACAGCCAGCTTTCCTCGACTCCTTTCCCCGTCATGTTATTCTCCCAGGGGACCTTGCCCATCAGTTCCCTGAGGGAGTCGAAGTCTGCTTTTCTGAAGTCCAGGGTCTCTGTTCTACTGCTTTCCTTTTTTCCTTGTGGCAGGATCCTGAACTCGACCATCTCATGGTCACTGCCTCCCAGGTTCCCATCCACTATTGCTTCCTCTACTATTTCTTCCCTGTTTGTGAGCAGCAGGTCAAGAAGAGCTTTTCCCCTAGCTGGTTCCTCCAGCACTTGCACCAGGAAATTGTCCCCTACACTTTCCAGAAACTTCCTAGATTGTCTGTGCACCGCTGTATTGCTCTCCCAGCAGATATCGGGGTAATTAAAGTCACCCATGAGAACCAGGGCCTGTGATCTAGCAACTTCTGTTAGTAGCTGGAAGAAAGCCTCATCCACCTCATCCCCCTGGTCCGGTGGTCTGTAGCAGACTCCCACCACGACATTACCCTTGTTGTTCATACTTCTAAATTTAATCCAGAGACACTCAGGTTTTTCTGCAGTTTCATACTGGAGCTCTGAGCAGTCATACTGCTCTCTTACGTACAACGCAACTCCCCCACCTTTTCTGCCCTGCCTGTCCTTCCTGAACAGTTTATATCCATCCATGACAGTACTCCAATCATGTGAGTTATCCCACCAAGTCTCTGTTATTCCAATTACATCATAATTCCTTGACTGTGCCAGGACTTCTAGTTCTCCCTGCTTGTTCCCCAGGCTTCTTGCATTTGTGTATAGGCACTTAAGATAACTCGCTGATTGTCCTGCTTTCTCGGCCTGAGACAGGAGTCCTCCCCTCTTGCAGTCTCCTGCTTGTGCTTCCTCCCGGTATCCCACTTCCCCACTTACCTCGGGGCTTTGGTCTCCTTCCCCTGGTGAACCTAGTTTAAAGCCCTCCTCACTAGGTTAGCCAGCCTGCTTGCAAAGATGCTCTTCCCTCTCTTCGTGAGGGGAGCCCATCTCTGCCTAGCAATCCTTCTTCTTGGAAGACCATCCCATTGTCAAAGAATCCAAACCCTTCTCTCCGACACCATCTGCATAGCCATTCGTTGATTTCCACGATTCGACGGTCTCAACCCTGGCCTTTTCCTGCCACAGGGAGGATAGACGAAAACACCACTTGCGCCTCAAACTCCTTTATCCTTCTTCCCAGAGCCACGTAGTCTGCAGTGATACGCTCAAGGTCATTCTTGGCAGTATCATTGGTGCCCACGTGGAGAAGAAGGAAGGGGTAGCGATCTGAGGGCTTGATGAGTCTCGGCAGTCTCTCCGTCACATCGTGAATCCTAGCCCCTGGCAAGCAGCACACCTCTCGGTTTTTCCGGTGAGGGCAGCAGATAGATGACTCAGTCCCCCTGAGGAGAGAGTCCCCGACCACCACCACCCTCCTCCTCCTCCTCTTGGGAGTGGTGGTCGTGGAACCCCCATCCCTAGGACAGTGCATCTCATGACTTCCAATCAGTGGAGTCTCCTTCTGCTCTGTTCCCTCAGATGTATCATCCACTCTCTGCGCTAGTACCTGCGGAGAGAACATGAAAACGGTTGCTCACCTGTATCTGTGTTACTGGTACATGGACATTTCTGGTACTCTTTCCTCTTCTGGAAGTCACATGCCACCAATTATCCTCGCTGGCCTTCTGTCCCCGCTGCGTAGCCTGCTCTGAATCTTCAGAACATTGTGGCCGCTGAAGATGATCCTGACGTCTATCCAGGAAATCCTCATTTTCTTTTATGGAACGCAGGGTTGTTATTCGTTTCTCCAGACCTTGAATCTTCTCTTCCAAGATGGGGATCAGCTTGCACTTTGTACAGACAAAGTCGCTCCTATCCTGTGGAAGGAAGACGAACATGGCGCATCCTGTGCAGGTCACAACGGCGGATTGCTCAGCATGGTCTCTTCCTTCTAAGAGCTCTCCCCAGGTGAACTCCCAGGCAAACTCCTTCTGTTTGCCTCTCTGCTGTTCGCTGCTCAGCTGGTTCGCAGCTGACTGCCTTTTTATAACAGTCAGGCCCAGCTGCAACAAAGCACTCCCAAATCAAACTGGTCAAACAAGCAATCAAACAATCAAGCACACAGTCAAAGTGCCAAACTGCCCCCCCAACAGACACTCAGATACTCACCAGCGCAGTCCCCCTACTGCAGCACTTAGCGTACCTCTGCTCAGAGGGATCCCAGGCAAACTCCTTCTGTTTGCCTCTCTGCTGTTCTGCTGTACAACATTATTCAACTACTTTCTGTACCATTCTATAAGATAGGATTTCAAAACCATAAATTCAAACATTAGAAAACCAAGAAATGCACAGTTACAGCGAACCTGTATAACGTGTTCTCCCCTCCAGTGTGCCTGATGTTGTTAAGGGTACAGTCTAGCTTTTGACAAGCACACCTCAAAAGTTTCAGTTCAGATAAACACCTGGAAGTTGAGCTGTTTATCAGTTCTCTTTATTATTTTTATTTTATTACAGAGAAAATACATGCCAACAAAAGAAAGTTATATATGCTAGCATGAATTTCAACATTTTACAGTGAAATAAAGAATTATCTGCTGAAGTTTTTGCTGATTTTGTCCCATGCTTTATATGTACTGTGATACTTTTTAGGTCTATAAAATGGAAGCTTAATGAGAGTTGGCTTTTTGGAGAGATTATTGGGTTGGGAAAGGAATACTGTAAGAATAAAAACGTTTGATTTATAATGCTGAATAAAGAATCAAAATAGGTGTTTGAATACATCTAATACTCCTACTAGCCAGAAACTAAAGGTGCACAGACATGTTAAAAAAAAAAGAAAAAAATGAAAAATGAAAAATGAAAAAAAAACCCACCACATATCACCATTATTATTGTATAAGAATATAAAAACATAAGAACAGCCATAGTGGGTCAGACCAAAGGTCAATCTAGCCTAGTATCCTATCCTCTCTTCCGACAGTGGCCAATGCCAGGTGCCCCAGAGGGAATGAACAGAACAGGTACTCATATAGTGATCCATCCCCAGCTTCTGTCCAGCAGACCCTAGGGACACCATCCTTGTCCATCCTGGCTAATAGCCATTGATGGACCTATCCTCCATGAACGTATCTAGTTATTTTTTGAACCCTGTTATAGTCTTGGCCTTCACAACATCCTCTGGCAAGGCGTTCCACAGGTTGACTGTGTGTTGTGTGAAGAAATACTTCCTTTTGTTTGTTTTAAACCTACTGCCTATTAATTTCATTTGGTGACCCCTAGTTCTTGGTTATGAGAAGGAGTAAATAATACTTCATAAGAACATAAGAACGGCCGTACCGGGTCAGACCAAAGGTCCATCTAGCCCAGTATCTGTCTACCGACAGTGGCCAATGCCAGGTGCCCCAGAGGGAGTGAACCTAACAGGCAATGATCAAGTGATCTCTCTCCTGCCATCCATCTCCATCCTCTGACGAACAGAGGCTAGGGACACCATTCTTACCCATCCTAGCTAATAGCCATTTATGGACTTAGCCACCATGAATTTATCCAGTCCCCTTTTGAACATTGTTATAGTCCTAGCCTTCACAACCTCCTCAGGTAAGGAGTTCCACAAGTTGACTGTGCGCTGCGTGAAGAAGAACTTCCTTTTATTTGTTTTAAACCTGCTGCCTATTAATTTCATTGGGTGACCCCTAGTTCTTGTATTATGGGAATAAGTAAATAACTTTTCCTTATCCACTTTCTCAACATCAGTCATGATTTTATATACCTCTATCATATCCCCCCTTAGTCTTCTCTTTTCTAAGCTGAAGAGTCCTAGCCTCTTTAACCTTTCCTCATATGGGACCCTCTCCAAACCCCTAATCATTTTAGTTGCCCTTTTCTGAACCTTTTCTAGTGCTAGAATATCTTTTTTGAGGTGAAGAGACCACATCTGTACACAGTATTCGAGATGTGGGCGTACCATGGATTTATATAAGGGCAATAATATATTCTCAGTCTTATTCTCTATCCCCTTTTTAATGATTCCTAACGTCCCATTTGCTTTTTTGACCGCCTCTGCACACTGCGTGGACATCTTCAGAGAACTATCCACGATGACTCCAAGATCTTTTTCCTGACTCGTTGTAGCTAAATTAGCCCCCATCATGTTGTATGTATAGTTGGGGTTATTTTTTCCAATGTGCATTACTTTACATTTATCCACATTACATTTCATTTGCCATTTTGTTGCCCAATCACTTAGTTTTTTGAGATTTTTTTGAAGTTCTTCACAATCTGCTTTTGTTTTGTCTTAACTATCTTGAGCAGTTTAGTACCATCTGCAAACTTTGCCACCTCACTGTTTACCCCTTTCTCCAGATCATTTATGAATAAATTGAATAGGATTGGTCCTAGGACTGGCCCTTGGGGAACACCACTAGTTACCCCTCTCCATTCTGAGAATTTACCATTTATTCCTGCCCTTTGTTCCCTGTCCTTTAACCAGTTCTCAATTCATGAAAGGACCTTCCCTTTTATCCCATGACAGTTTAATTTACATAAGAGCCTTTGGTGAGGGACCTTGTCAAAGGCTTTCTGGAAATCTAAGTACACTATGTCCACCGGATCCCCCTTGTCCACATGTTTGTTGACTCCTTCAAAGAACTTACTAATAGATTAGTAAGACACGATTTCCCTTTACAGAAACCATGTTGACTATTGCTCAACAGTTTATGTTTTTCTATGTGTCTGACAATTTTATTCTTAACTATTGTTTCGACTAATTTGCCCGGTACCGACGTTAGACTTACCGGTCTGTAATTGCCGGGATCACCTCTAGAGCCCTTTTTAAATATTGGCGTTACATTAGCTAACTTCCAGTCATTGGGTACCGATGCCAATTTAAAGGACAGGTTACAAACCTTAGTTAATAGTTCCACAACTTCACATTTGAGTTCTTTCAGAACTCTTGGGTGAATGCCATCTGGTCCCAGTGACTTGTTAATGTTGAGTTTATCAATTAATTCCAAAACCTCCTCTAGTGACACTTCAATCTGTGACAGTTCCTCAGATTTGTCACCTACAAAAGCCAGCTCAGGTTTGGGAATCTCCCTAACATCCTCAGCTGTGAAGACTGAAGTAAAGAATCCATTTAGTTTCTACGCAATGACTTTATCGTCTTTAAGCACTCCTTTTGTATTTCGATCGTCAAGGGCTCCACTGGTTGTTTAGCAGGTTTCCTGCTTCTGATGTACTTAAAAAACATTTTGTTATTACCTTTGGAGTTTTTGGCTAGCCGTTCTTCAAACTCCTCTTTTTGGCTTTTCTTATTACACTCTTGCACTTAAGTTTGCAGTGTTTGTGCTCCTTTCTATTTGCCTCACTAGGATTTGACTTCCACTTTTTAAAGGAAGTCTTTTTATCTCTCACTGCTTCTTTTACATGGTTGTTAAGCCACGGTGGCTCTTTTTTAGTTCTTTTACTGTTTTTCTTAATTTGGGGTATACATTGAAGTTGGGCCTCTATTATAGTGTCTTTAAAAAGGGCCCACGCAACTTGCAGGGATTTCACTTTAGTCACTGTACCTTTTAACTTTTGTCTAACTAACCCCCTAATTTTTGTATAGTTCCCCCTTCTGAAATTAAATGCCACAGTGTTGGGCAGTTGAGGTGTTCTTCCCACCACAGGGATGTTGAATGCTATTGTATTATGGTCACTATTTCCAAGCGGTCCTGCTATAGTTAACTCTTGGACCAGCTCCTGCGCTCCACTCAGGATTAAATCTAGAGTTGCCTCTCCCCTTGTGGGTTCCCATACCAGCTGCTCCATGAAGCAGTCATTTAAAGTATCGAGAAATTTTATCTCTGCATTTTGTCCTGAAGTGAAATGTTCCCAGTCAATATGGGGATAATTGAAATCCCCCACTATTATTGGGTTCTTAATTTTGATAGCCTCTCTAATTTCCCTTAGCATTTCATCATCACTATTACTGTCCTGGTCAGGTGGTCGATAATAGATCCCTAATGTTATATTTTTACTAGAGCATGAAATTTCTATCCATAGAGATTCTATGGAACATGTGGATTCGCTTAAGATTTTTACTTCATTTGAATCTACACTTTCTTTCACATACAGTGCCACTCCTCCCCCTGCACGACCTATTCTGTCCTTCCGATATATTTTGTACCCTGGAATCAATTGTGTCCCATTGATTGCTCTCAGTCCACCAGGTTTCTGTGATGCCTATTATATCAATATCCTCCTTTATCACAAGGCACTCTAGTTCACCCATCTTATTAATTAGACTTCTGGCATTTGTGTACAAGCACTTTAAAAACTTGTCCCTGTTTATTAGCCTGCCTTTTTCTGATGTGCCAGATTCTTTTTTATGTGACTGTTTATCATCTGATCCGGCCCTTAGATTATACTCTTCAGTCCTCTGCTCCTGACTATAACCTGGAGATTCTCTATCATCAGACTCTCCCCTAAGAGAAGTGTGTGTCCGATCCACACGCTCCTCTGCAGCAGTCGGCTTTCCCCCATCTCCTAGTTTAAAAACTGCTCTACAACCTTTTTAATGTTTAGTGCCAGCAGTCTGGTTCCACTTTGGTTTAGGTGGAGCCCATCTCTCCTGTATAGGCTCCTCCCATCCCAGAAGTTTCCCCAGTTCCTAATGAACGTGAACCCCTCCTCTCTACACCATCGTCTCATCCACGCGTTGAGATTCTGAAGCTCTGCCTGCCTACCTGGCCCTGCGCGTGGAACTGGGAACATTTCTGAGAATGCCACCATAGAGGTCCTGGATTTCAGTCTCTTCCCTAGCAGCCTAAATTTGGCTTCCAGGACATCTCTCCAACCCTTCCCTATGTCATTGGTACCTACATGTACCACGACCACCGGCTCCTCCCCAGCACTACACATAAGTCTGTCTAGATGCCTCGAGAGATCCGCAATCTTTGCACCGGGCAGGCAAGTCACCATACGATTCTCCCGGTCATCACAAACCCAGCTATCTACATTTCTAATAATCGAATCTCCAATTACTAACATCTGCCTTTTCCTAGAAACTGGAGTTCCCTCCCCCGGAGAGGCAACCTCAGTGCGAGAGGCAACCTCAGCACCATCTGGAAGGAGGGTCCCAACTACGGGAAGGTTTCCCTCTGTTCCCATTGACTGCTCTGCTTCCCTGGGCCGTTCTTCCTCCTCAACAGCACAGGGACTGTCTGAGCGGAGGTGGGACAATTCTACAGTGTCCCGGAAAGCCTCATCAACATACCTCTCTGCCTCTCTTAGCTCCTCCAGTTCCGCCACCCTGGCCTCCAAAGTCCGTACATGGTCTCTGAGGGCCAGGAGCTCCTTGCACCAACTGCACACATACGCCACCCGCCCACAGGGCAGGTAATCATACATGCCACACTCAGTGCTATAAACTGGATAGCCCCCACTCTGCTGCTGGGCTTCTGCCTGCATTGTCTCCTAGTTAATGGAAGGGTGGTTTACAGAACGAGGTTTTGGAATGTAGTTCGGTTTATAGGTTTAAGGGAAGAGGGAAGGGGTTAGGGCCGGCAAGGGACTCCCGCTCCCTTCCCACTCCCCTTCTAAACTCCCTTGCGAAACTCCCTGTTAGCAGCCCCTGGTCACTTGTGCGCGGCTTTATAAAGCCCTGGCCTGAGTGAATGCCCCGCCCACTGATTAAGGCTCAGCCAATTACCAGAGGCTTCGAGCTTTCAAACCTTCCTGTGAAGCTCACGGCCTCCAACTGCCAGACAGAGCACACAGTCCCCACAGATGCTGTATTGCTCCTCCTTCACCTGGAGAACTCCCTTGCGAAACTCCCTGTTAGCAGCCCCTGCTCCTTATTTATTTTCTCCACACTAGTGATGATTTTATAGATCTCTATCATATACCCCCTTAGTTGTCTTTTTTCCAAGCTGAAAAGTCTCAGTCTTATTAATTTCTCATCATATGGCAGACATTCCATACTCCTAATTATTTTTGTTGCCCTTTTCTGATCCTTTTTCAATTCTAATATATATTTTTGAGATGGGGCAACCACATCTGCATTCAGTATTTAAGATGTAGGCATACCGTGGATTTATATAGAGGCAACATGATATTTTCTTTCTTAATATCTATTCCTTTCTTAATGATTCCCAACATTCTGTTAGCTTTTTTCACAGCCGCTGCACATTGAGTGGATGTTTTCAGAGAACTATCTGCAATGATTCCAAGATATTATTCTTGAGTGGTAGCAGCTAATGTAGACCCATCTTTTTATATGTATAGTTGGGATTATGTTTTCCAATGTGCATTACTTTACATTTATCAACATCGAATTTCATCTGCCATTTTGTTGCCCAGTCACTCAGTTTTGTGAGAACCCTTTGTAGCTCTTTGCAGTCTGCTTGGAACTTAACTATACATGGTTCATCTAATATGTCTGTACACAGAAGTAAGAAGTAGGAAAAAAAGTTAACCAAAATTTTTTTAACCTAAAAAAATATTCTGTTTTGGGGTCTTTTCAATTTTTGGCAGATTGAAAGATTCCTATTTTATGTGAACTAAAGATTAAATTCCTAAAATGTTAATATTTGTTTAATATATGTCTGAATTAAAAATCCTATAATTCCTCATTAGTTAAAGTAAAACATTGGGGAACAGATTCTGATTGAGTTACTCTAGTTTTACTCTGTTTTTGATATAAGAATCTGTCTTCACAGTAATCATTTCCTCCTTTGTCTCCATAGCTTAACAGGTAAACTTCCAAAATAATGTTGGTTGATGATGTAGTGTAAAGAATAAGGAGTCCCAGTGTTCCCTTTGAAGACATAGCAACAGGATAAATTTATAGGAGATATTGTATGTGAGCAAGGTGGATTTGAGCGATCATGAGCTAATTCAGTTTAAACTAAATGGAAGGATAAACAAAAATAGATCTGTGACTAGGGTTTTTGATTTTAAAAGGGCTAAAAGGGCTAACTTTAAAATAAATAAGGAAATTAGTTAGGGAAGTGGATTGGACTGAAGAACTTGTGGATCTAAAGGCGGAGGAGGCCTGGAATTCCTTCAAGTCAAAGTTGCAGAAACTATCAGAAGCCTGCATCCCAAGAAAGGGGGAAAAATTCATAGGCAGGAGTTATAGACCAAGCTGGATGAGCAAGCATCTCAGAGAAGGCATTAAGAAAAAGCAGAAAGCCTACAAGGAGTGGAAGATGGGAGGGATCAGCAAGGAAAGCTACCTTATTGAGGTCAGAACATGTAGGGATCAAGTGAGAAAGGCCAAAAGCCATGTAGAGTTGGACCTTGCAAAGGGAATTAAAACCAATAGAAAAAGGTTCTATAGCCATATAAATAAGAAGTGGGATGGCTAAACACTGAGGATAGAGTGGAGGTTAAGGATAACCTAGGCATGGCCCAATATCTAAACAAATACGTTGCCTCAGTCTTTAATGAGGCTAATGAGGAGCTTAGGGATAATGGTAGGATGACAAATGGGAATGAGGATTGGAGGTAGATATTACCACATTCGAGGTAGAAGCCTCGAGCAGCTTAATGGGACAAAATTGGAGGGCCCAGATAATCTTCATCCAAGAATATTAAAGGAACTGGCACATGAAATTGCAAGCCCGTTAACAAGAATTTTTAGTGAATCAGTAAACTCAGGTGTTGTACCATACGACTGGAGAATTGCTAACATAGTTCCTATCTTTAAGAAAGGGGGAAAAAAGTGATCTGGGCAACTACAGGCCTGTTAGTTTGACATCTGTAGCATGTAAAGTCTTAGAAAGATTTTTGAAAGAGAAAGTATTTAAGGACATTGAGATCAATGATAATTGGGACAAAATACAACATGGTTTTACAAAAGGTAGATCCTGCCAAACTAACCTGATCTCCTTCTTTGAGAAGGTAACAGATTTGTTAGACAAATGAAATGCAGTGGATCTAATTTACTTCGATTTCAGTAAGGCATTTGATATGGTTCCACATGGGGAATTATTATCTAAATTGGAAAAGATGGAGATCAATATGAAAATTGAAAGGTGGATAAGGAACTGGTTAAAGGGGAGACTACAACAGGTCATAGTGAAAGATGAACTGTCAGGCTGGAAGGAGGTTACTAGTGGAGTTCCTCAGGGTTCGGTTTTGGGACCAATCTTATTTAATCTTTTTATTACTGACCTTGGCAAAAAAAGTGGGAATGTGCTAATAAAGTTTGTGGATGACACGAAGCTGGGAGGTATTGCCAATACAGAGAAGGACTGGGATATCATACAGGAGGATCTGGATGACCTTGTAAACTAGAGTAAGAGTATTGAATGAAATTTAATAGTGAAAAGTGCAAGGTCATGCATTTAGGGATTAATAACAAGAACTATTGTTATAAACTGGGGAGGCATCAGTTGGAAGTAACAGCGGAGGAGAAGGACCTTGGAGTATTGGTTGATCAAAGGATGACTATGAGCTGCCAATGTGATATGGCCGTTAAAAAAGCTAATGCGGTTTTAAGATGCATCAGGTGAGGTATTTCCAGTCAAGATAAGGAGGTGTTAGTACCGTTATACAAGGCACTGGTGAGACCTCATCTGGAATACTGTGTGCAGTTCTGGTCTCCCGTGTTTAAGAAGGATGAATTCAAACTGGAACAGGTACAGAGAAGGGCTACTAGGATGATCCCAGGAATGGAAAGAGCTTGGCTTGTTTAGCCTAGCCAAAAGAAGGCTGTGGGAAGATATGATTGCCCTCTTTAAATATATCAGAGGAATAAATACCAGGGAGGGAGAGGAATTATTTAAGCTCAGTACCAACTGACCATCAGGAAGTTTAGACTTGAAATTAGACAAAGGTTTCTAACCGTTAGAGGAGTGAAGTTCTGGAACAGCCTTTGAAGGGGAGTAGTGGGGGCAAAAGACATATCTGGCTTCA
Organism: Mauremys mutica; assembly: GCF_020497125.1. Lineage (NCBI taxonomy): Eukaryota > Metazoa > Chordata > Testudines > Geoemydidae > Mauremys > Mauremys mutica. Next base: position 173,469,150 of record NC_059073.1, read on the forward strand.
AGACTAAGCTTGATAAGTTTATGGAAGCGATGGTATAATGGGATAGCCTAATTTTGGCAATTAATTGGTCTTTGACTATTAGCGGTAAATATACCCAATGGCTTTGTGATGAGATGTTAGATGGGGTGGGATCTGAATTATTATAGAGAATTCTTTCCTGGGTGTCTAGCTGGTGAATCTTGCCCACATGCTCAGGGTTTAGCTGATCACCATATTTGGGGTTGGGAAGGAATTTTCCTCCAGGGCAGATTGGCAGAGGCCCTGGTTGGTTTTCGCCTTCCTCTGCAGCGTCGGGCATGGGTCATTTGCTGGAAGAGTCTCTGCATCTTGAAGTCTTTAAACCATGATTTGAGGAATTCAGTGGCTCAGACACAGGTTTGATACAGGAGTGGGTGGGTGAGATTCTGTGGCCTGCATTGTGCAGGAGGTCAGACTAGATGATCATAATGGTCCCTTCTGCCCTTAAAGTCTATGATTCTACGGTATCATTAAAAACATTTTTCTCTCAGTCTCCCTAGGATTCATGTCTTACTTGTTAACTGTGTCACTGGTGTAGAAAATTTGTGATATCTTTCTCTGAGAAATTATATTCCCTCAAGTAGAAAACAAATTTTACCCTCCATGATATTGTGTCTTTTTATTGTTTAAACAATTAAATAATATTATGTTTTAATATAACCTCGATGAATTTAAAATTTCACTTGTGTCATTCCTGCTGTAACATGAGGCACCTGCAGTAACCAAAGGAAAGTGATTCTTAGTGAAGTTGTTTTCAAATATAATTTATTTGTGTTTATTTCCTATGTACAAATATTATTTTCAATGTAGCAGGTATTCAAATATTTCATGGATTACAACTCTAATTAATATTCTAATAGAGGTTTCCTAATCAATATGCTACTTATTACAGTACTTCTTAGAAATGTAAATCAGCAATCTAGTACACACTGCAGTACAGTAGCCAATAAGTAAAGAAACAAAAAAGCCCTTCAAAACAAATACTTCTCCCCCACAAAAAACTTTATGGTGATTGATGTTTGCAACATTTTTGAGAGTGTCCTAAGGCATTTTTGGCACCCCTGTACATTTTCAGCCGAAACATATTAACTGTATAATTAGGCTGGGCGGTAAAGTGTTCCACCTAAGATGTGATGAAATATTTTATATATTCCCTGTTCTGGTCTGAAGGCAAAATTCCACATTCACAAAACAATCTCTAAACCTGTGTGTAGAGATCAAGCTTGTCTTGGGCTGAGAGTAGGAATGCCCCACCTAAAGTCCTCCTACTTTACATTCCCGCCCCAAGCACAGCGTCATGCCACGGGGGGCGCTCTGCCTTCATGCTTCGGTGGAGCTGCGGGACCAGCGGACTCTACGCAGGCATGCCGCCGAAGGCACCCTGCCTGCCGCCCTCCCGGCGACCGGCAGAGCGCCCCCCGCAGCCTGCTACCCCAAGCACGCGTTTGGCGTGCTGGGGCCTGGAGCCGCACCTGATCCCCTGAACTTACTCCCATTTAAATTAATGGCAAAATGCCCACTGATTTCATTGGTACAAAATCAGGCATTGGATCATCTGAGGCAGAAAAGTTACTTCATCTTCTGACCTGCACAGTAGCTGGCTGTGGCATTTTCTCTTAGAGAAAAAATGTAAAGATTCCCATACTAGTACAAACAGTGAAGCCCACAATACATTCTAGCATCCCTCAAGAGGAATGGGCTTTGGCAGCACTGTGCAATATTACAGTAGGATCCTGTGAGAAACCAGGCATAGCACAGGCTCTTAATGCAAATTGGATATCCACTGCCAGATGCCAGGCCTTCATATGGTGGTGATGGTGAACATAGAATGGCCATATTGGATCAGACCATTGGTTCATTTCATTCACTAACCTGTCTTCCAACTGTGGCCAGTGTCAGGTATGTCAGAGGGAATGAAGAGAATAGGACAATTTATCAAATTATCCATCCCCTGTCATCTAGTCCCAGCTTCTAGCAGTCAGAGATTTAGGGTCACTCATAGTATGGGGTTATGTCTCTGACCATGTTATCTAATAGCCATTGATAGACCTGTCCCCAGTGAACTTATCTAGTTCTTTTTTGAACCCAGTTATACTTTTAACCTTCACAACATTCCCTGGTAATGAGTTCCACAGGCTGACTGTGAATTGTGTGAAGAAGTATTTCCTTTTGTTTGCTTTAAACCTGCTGCCTATTCATTTCATTGGATGATCCTTGTTTCGTGTGTTATCTGAAAGGGCAAATAACACTTCGTTTGTATTTTGTTGGTAATTAGACTAGCAGTACTCAGGCTTCTGGCCCTTCTTGTCCTTGGTCTCTGATGAGTTGCAGTTTCCTTGGTTAGACTAAAAATTCGGTGAGATGTATGAAAACTGATAAATGGTGAGCATGAATGCTAAGGATACTTGTGTACAGCAGCATAGCACAGGTTTCATGTAATGCAATTTATGCCTTTCGAGAGAGGTTATTTAGACATGGCATACCATTCATGTATGGTCCTTCACCACTGCTAAGGCAGATTTCTTGTAATGGACATTGTCTGGAGGACCACTGGGGTAGCAGATCAATGCTGTTCGCATCTAGTTGGTGTTGGTTCTGCTTTGAGCAGGGGATTGAATTAGATCACCTCCTGAGGTCTCTTCCAACCATAATCTTCTATGATTCTATGATTCTATCTCTACACACACTACTGCATCCCACATATTAATGCTCTGAAGCAATATTCTTATGCACCATGATCAAGATGTATGAATAGTGTATGTGGGGTGTTGCTTGGGTCCAGGACATGAGATGGAACACCAGATACAGCACACTCCTGTGTTGCTGATGATAAGAAGTTGATGAAGATCACTGCTGTATGCAGTGATCTATGACCAGGAGTACATGGAATCACCATCATCACCACAATATAGTAAATGGCTTAAGACAAAGATGATATGATACAAGTGTTTCTTAGTTTTTATTGACACATACTGTGAAATAATAATAGTTAAAAGCACTGTTCATATTACTAAGATATCAGCATCCTCATGTTCTGAATCCTCCTGCATCTCAGACCCATGGTTGTCTGGATCATCCCCCACACCATGGAAACTGGTAAGTTTGCCACATGTCTATGTTGATGAACAAGAATGAAAGGTTCTGTTACTGTGCAGACATCTGTAAAAGCCAAGAGTGAGAGAAGGCTTGTATTTGTCTTAATAGATCATAGTGATGGTCAAGTCTGGCAATATACTACGACTTCCTTAAACTACTATACTGGATGTCATGAGCCAGACACATTATTACTCATTGATAGGTCATGGCCATATTTTTCCAGCCTCAAAGAAAATAGAATATCCTTTTGTTGCTTTCAGAGGATGACAGGTTGCTTAAACACATCCTCAATCCTAAATATGAGGATTAGATACCCTTTCCCTTGTTAAGACTGGAGATGATCAGCAAGAGTGGCAAGGAGTTAGGTTCATTGGTGTGGTCCTTTGCTAATGCTATGCTGTGCAGAATTCTTAGTAATCTGAATGGTAGAATCAGCCTGACTAGGTTTGTTTCAGTTTGTGAGCAGACTGCTGACTGACTGGACAATTTAGTAGAGTAGTTGGTGTTCCACTTCTAATGACCTAGATTCTTTTTGTTTACAGACCTGATTAATTTTGTTCACTGTTCACTTCATATACACTTTCAGGCTTTGTCCAAGTTATATCTTCCTATGGACAATCTTCAGTTTGTACTAGCCGATGGCTAATGTGTGAAGAGAGAAGAACCTGATGTTTCATACTCACTGCTGAAACTTCTGCCTTCCAGGTCTTCATTAACAAGTATTGCCAGATTCCATCATTACTAATTGAAAGGACTAAGACAGATATGCTCCTGTGGTACATATTATCTGGATGTCTGTTGGCCATTTACTGAGGGGTTAGGGGCTATGCTGCCACAGCAAGGACAGGATGATTGTTTATATGTACAAATTCATCATGGAATATCGGGTATTATGAATCAGCCAGTCACATCCTTGGGTGTATTTTGCAGCTGCCTATTAATCCATAATCAGATGCTGTTACAGTCTATCTGTTAGTAACTCCTTTGTGGAAACAGCATGAAAAGCTGGAACATTGCCTGTTGCCAAACATGATTAAACATTGTACAGGCACCACAAATCTCTTGGCAAGAGCATCAGTTTTGAAATTACCAACATATACAGCAATATTTTCAATAATGAGGCAGAAAAGAAAGAAGTGTTCAATAAATATTTCTGTTCTGTATTTGAAAAAAGCAGGATGTGTACTTGTATCATCTGAAGATGACAAAATATTTTCCAGTCCATTAGTACCTGAGGAGGATGTTAGATAACATCTACTAGGGATAAAAAAGTTTAAATCAGCAGATCTGGATAACTTGCACCCCAGGCTCCAAAAAGAACTGACTGAGGAGATCTCAGGTGTTAATTTGTAATAAATCTTGGAATACAGGAGAAATTCCAGAAGAATGGAAGTGAGCTAATCTTTTGCCAATATTCAGAAATAGCCCATAGAATGATCCGAATAACTGTAGTCTGTTCAGTCTGACATCAGTCCTGAGCAAAATAATGGAAAAGCTGTTATGGGATTCAACTGATAAAGAATAAAGGAGAGAAATGCAATTAATGCCAATCAACATGGTTTTATGGAAAATCCAGTCTTGTCAAACAACTTCTGATTTCATTTTTTGATGAGATCACAAGTTTGGTTGATAAAGGTAATTACATAGATGTAATATACGGAGAGTTTCATATGATGTTGGACTTAGTACAGCATGACATTCTGTTTTTTTTAAAAGTACCATATAATATCAATAAAGCACATGTTAAATTGATTAAAAACTGACTGACAGATCTCACAAAGCAATTGTCAAAAGGGAATCATCACTGAATGGAGGTGTTTCTAATGACATTCTTCAGGGATCAGTACTAGGTCTGATGCTATTGAACATTTTCATCAATGATCTTGAAATAAATATAAAATCTTTGCTGATAAAATTTGCGGACACAAAGACTCATGGAGTAATACTTAATTATAAGAACAGGGCAGTCAGACAGAGGGATCTGTCAGTAAGCTCATCCCATTCAAACATATGTGTTTTAATTAGGGCTGTCAATTAATCACAGTTAACTTAGCAATTAAGTCAAAACAAACTAATTGTGATTAAAAAATTAATCGTGATTAATCACAGTTTTGATCGCACTGGTAGTACTAATTGTTGTTACCTTTTCTTGAATATTCCATTCTTTCGCAACATCCAATAAATGCTCTACATATTTCAGCATAATATCTCTCTTCAGTATGCGTTAATGTTAAAGCAAATGTCTCCAGTATCCATGCAGCATCAGTCAGGTGTGCCGTGATTCCAAGATAGCAGTGATTGCTCAAGTATGTCCAGTGATCACCAGTCAAAGCAAGCAGTGCATTTTTCAGAAGCTCCAACTTTATAGTCTTCTCATTGTGATATAAGTCATGTATTCGTGATGCAATGGTTCCTTGGGAGGGCAAGGTGTGACTGATTGGAAGATTCAATTTGAATAACATCTCTTGTCCGCTGTCATTTACAATGTTGAGTGGTCCGCAGTCCATAGCTATTCACTTTGCAATAGCATTGGTTAAGCTATTGTATATTGTTTGATCCATGGGCTTGTAGCGATCTTGAAAATCTGTAAATATACTCTGTCACAGCTGGCGGGATTCATTTGCTGTTTGTGGGTTATCTATAGCACAAGATCTGGAAGTGAAAGCATATTTAGTGTGTAGATGGTACTACAGACGAAGTAGTTTGATGGTATTGGAACTTAGTCTTGCAATAGCTACATATAATGGTCTTTTTAGGCAGTGTAATCAAAACTGTGATTAATCGCAACTAATTTTTGTAATTACTTGACAGCCCCAATTATCAAGCTCAGTCTTGAAACAAGTTAGTTTTTTTGCCCCCACTATTTCCCTTGGAAGGCTGCTCCAGAACTTCACTTCTCTGATGGTTAGAAACTTTCATCTAACTTCAAGCCTAAACTCCTGGATGGCCAGATTATATCCATTTGTTCTTGTACTACCACTGGCCCTTAACTTAAATAGCACCTCTCTCTCCCTGATGTTTATCCCTCTGACATATTTATAGAGAGTGATCGTACCTCCCCTCAGCCTTTGTTTTGTTAGGCTAAACAAGCCAAGATCCTTAAGTCTCCTCTTGTAAGGTAGATTCTCCATTCCTTCTGACTCTCCTAGCAGCCCTTCTCTAAACCTGTTCCAGTTTGAAATCATCTTTGTTAAACATGGGACACCAGAATTGCACCCAATATTCCAGATGAGATCTTGTCAGTGCCTTGTACAATGATAATAACACGTCTCTATCTCTACTGGAAATACCTTGTCTGTTGCATCCTAGATTTGAATTAGCCTTTTTCACAGCTGCATCACATTGGCAGCTCATAGTCATCAACCAATATACCTAGGTCTTACTCCTCCTTGTTAACTTCCAACTGATAAGTCCCCATAACCTTTCACTTTGCACTAGGGCTGTCAATTAAGGATTGATTCACAGCATGATTAATATGTTAATTTTTGCAATGTGTTAATTGCACTCCAGAGGCAGTGTGGGGGGGTGGAGGGGGCTGGAACCCCAGACCCAGAGTTCAGCAGGGGGGCTGAAGCTCCAGTCCCGGAGCTCCATGGGTGGTAGTGTGGGGGCTGGAGCCCTGAGGACCGCATCTCCAAGGGGGGCTGAAGACTGGAGCCCTGTGCCCCAAATGGGGCTGGGGGGGGTCTGAAGGCCAGAGCACTCCATCCATGTGGGGCTAAAGGCCAGAGTCCCCTGCCCTAAGGGGAGCTGAAGCCCTAGGACCCATAAGGCTGAAGTTAAGGGATCACAATTTTTTCTAATGGGGGGGTCATGATTTTTTTTTCAAGTCCGAATGGGGTCTCCAGCAAAAAAGTTTGAGACACACTGCTCAAAAGTTTTCATTGTTTTATTTTTGAGTGCTATGTAAAAAAAAAATCTAGATTGCACTATAGTACTCATATGAGGTGACTTGAAATACTTTCCTCGGGTTTTTTTTAACAGTGCAAATATTTGTAATAAAAAAGAATATAAAGTCAGCACTATACACTTGGTATTGTGTTTTGTAATTGTAATCAATATATTTGAAAATGTATAAAACATCCAAAATATTTAAAGAAATGGTATTCTATTATTGTTTAACAGTGCAATTAAAACTGCAATTAATCGTGACATTTTTTTTAATCTCATGATTAATCATATTTAATTTTTTAATCAGCATAATATCTCTCTTCAGTATGCGTTAATGTTAAAGCAAATGACTCCAGTATCCATGCAGCATCAGTCAGGTGTGCCGTGATTCCAAGATAGCAGTGATTGCTCAAGTATGTCCAGTGATCACCAGTCAAAGCAAGTTGCACTCCAGAGGCAGTGGGGGCGGGGGGGGGGGCAGAACTACAGAATGGGGAACCATAACCTGGCAAGCAGCATATATAAGAAGAATTTAGACATCACAGTGGACAAGTCAAGCACAAATTACTATAGGTTTAATTGGGTGAAATTTAATGGTGTGTGACACATAGGAGGTCAAACTAGATAATCTAATGATCCTTTCTGGCCTTAAAGTTTAAAAAACTATGAATATGATTGTTTTCTTGTGAGTCATGGGGAGAGAGATTTGCCCTAGCCTCTACAAGTTTCTCTTTCTGATATCCTCCCCCCTTCACCCCCTGCAGCTCTGACTTCATTCCATTGGAGGACTTTCTGAATGCAAAGGAAGCCTAATTTTACTTTATTGCTGCCAACTGCTTGTGATTCCTTCTTTACACACAGATACACAACACACACACAAAGAAATGCCAATTATATAGGAATAACCTCATAAAAATAAATTGAATGGAACCAGGATTGAGACTGCATGGGTCTTGCAATCATACTGAAGAGGTCATAGACAGGAGTGTTTACAATTCAGGGGAGCAGTCTATCTAAAGTGATTGTGCCTATGGCACACTGAAAACACACTCATTCTGGTTATTTCTATTTATATATATATATTTACAACCACACTCAACTGCTTTTAAATACCTTAGAAAATATGAATAGACATTTTAGTCTCTTAGCTGAAAGTGAAAATTCCTATTTTATAAAGCAGTAAAAATAAATTTTCACACTCACTACTGATGTGTTTTAGTCTAAATAGCATAATTACTGAAACTGATCTCTATTTTGAATTTATGATGTCTAGATGCCTTATCTAATACTATAGCCACAGTCAGTTTTCATACTGTGGTTGAGTTAAAAGAATCCATCAATTTCCATTCCTTTTCAAATACATGTATAATATTGCCAGCACTCAGAATAAGGAAGGAATATTATTGCGTTTTCACAGTTGTGTTCAACTGATAGTCAGCGATAACTGTGCCCCTGTTGGGATCTGTTCCTTCCCACAAAGAATGGGAAGAATCAGCTGTTTGTGGAGCACCATTATCTCTTCTCTCAAAATTGACTGAGGTCCCCTCTCTGTGTGAGGAGGAAGTAGGCTGTTGATGGATCAGGAATATACACAGTATTTCCCCACTAATTTCATCCTGGGGCTGTATTATCTTCTGAGAGAAAACCCAGGACATTATGAAAATCTCCTTATAGAGGGACTCCCTGGGGGACATGGACAGTAGAGGAAGCCATATTTACTGGAAGCCACAGTGACTGGGAGTTGCCTTCATGGGGAATAGAGACAATTTATTGTCCCAGGATCTAGACAGGCTCCATTCTATGGGGCTGGGTGGCTTTGGACAATCCATGTCTCCTGATAGAACAACAATCTGTGGAAAATTTGGCAAGGGGAACCACATGAAACATTCCTCCTACTTGACGTCTTCCTGTGAGGTTTTGGGGAGGGGGTTCTTCTAGCTCAGCTGCATTAAATGTGGCCATTTAGACATTTCTCTATACATAGGATATATAGGAATGTTACAGTTCAATTTAAAAACAGAAAAGTTTATTAAACTGAGACTATCTTTTTTATCTATGTCAAAACACTGCATAGTGTTATGAATCAACAAAGAACTAGCAAATTACTTTTCCATTTGTGGCAGTTTTTGACAAATGTATTTACATTGTGTTTTTCATATTTCCATAATCTAGCTGGGTTATAGAACATACCAGTTTATTGTTAAAATGTTCCTTTTATTCAATAGCTTTTTGACAATTTGCTTTTGGTCATTCTGAACATACTGTATTATACCTGACATAAGCAATTAATGGCACAGTCTCCAATATTTTTCCCCAAAGCTTCAGAAAATAGATAGTTCCAGGTTCACTTTCACAGCTGTTCAGCTGATATCCCAGGAAGAACTATAAAGGAAAATTTTATGCTCTAAAGTGAAAAATGACTTGATCCACATCATAAATACCTTCATAAGTAAGAAGAAATGAAAAAGCAGAAATTAATTATCAGCATTCCACAAAATATTTATTTAATATTCAAGTGCTATAGTTGATCAGAGTAATTTTTTTGCAGGAAAGAGTCCAGTGGCACTTTATAGACTAACAGACATGTTGGAGCGTGAGCTTTTGTGGGTAAATACCCACTTCGTCAGATGCAGGCAAGAATTTTTTTTTAAATTCTTTCAAAGTATTGTAAATATGTTTTACACAAAATGTCATTCACAATCCACTCTAAGAATTTGGACAATCTCACAAGCATTTGAAATAATATTTAAAATGTTACCTGTCAAGAAAAAAATTCTGGGTACAAGAAGTTAGTGTGAATTCAAAAGTTTTTCCCCCCTTTTTGAGTTAGTAGTGGATAAAACACTAAAATCTGATATTTCTTTAGTGTCAGATAGCAAAGAATTGTTAAATTTATTAGTAGATTTTTGCTTCTGAGCAAAGTAGCCAAGCACTTCCAAAACATTTACCATTTTTTTATTCATGTTTGCCTTTCCTAAAATGCCCAGAACTGTTTCCTCCATCAAGAAACATTTTATAAACTAGTTTGGAAGTCTTTATATTTAACAAATACAATTACCTGTTCAAAAGTCAAAAATTTAAGAAAGTTTGGGACTATAAAGTAGAGCCAGTTCCTTAAATCTTTTCATATTTAAAGTAGAAGACTTTATTTTCCATTCTATCTATACATTTTTTACCTCAGTTTTCTAGGAACCCTGTTTAAACCCTTATTATTCATATAAAAGTGCTTCCTGTATTTTGTTGTGAATTGTTTTTCTCTGAATCAGTGAGTGCTTTACCACCATCTATGCTGAACTGAAAATATTGTAGTAGCTTAGGTTGACATTATGTTTTCTAGTACAATTTAATATTCCAGTACTGCAGCAAAATTGCTTCCCAACTCTCCAGTTTCAGAAAATAAATCTACATTTTAGCATTTCTGTATAGCTTTTAGTACTTTAACCTTCATCCTTTGATTTCATTGAAGTATATGCATTCTCCTTTTGTTTACAGGAAACATATTTCATACCTAACATTGTCAACCTTTTATGACTTTCCATAATAGTCGCTTTTTAATTAAGGGTCTTACATGTAACACATATGTCTACCATATTTTTGCCTTTCTGAACCCTTTTAAATTATACAAATTCTATTTTCATTAACTATTTAAACCAAAACATAACAGACTATTTAGAATGAGACATAACCACACAACTCCATGCTCATGTAATTTTCTCAGATTTATTGCCTGTGGGTGCTAGGATTTACACATACAATCTCACAAATTGGAAATTGCTTTTCCACATTGTCCCTTATATTTATAGAGGGGTTCATAATTACCAAAGTATTCTTTTTCAAAGTCCTTCAGATTTGGTCCAATCTTATTTATTATGTGCTTGCTTTTTATTTTTGCAATGCATATGCATCAGTTTCTCTACTCAACATTAAAATTAATTTGCCATGTGTCAGCCTAGTCACATAGCAGCCTTGTGAATCTTATCCTTTATATGTTCCCATTTCTCTTTAAATTGAATTAGGCAAAACTGGTCTTCACATACAAAGACACACATAGAGAGAGAGAGAAAGAGAGAGAGAGAGAAGATTACAAGGTGGTATGGCATAATTTTTTTAACTGGCATGAGTTTAGGATAGGTGCATTATTAATGAGTGGCAAAGCCAAGATTGAATTATACCGATCAAACAAAATGAGTGATACAAATATTCTTTGGGACACTATTATTATTATTATTTTATTATATTACTATAGCACCTACATGCCTTAGTCAAGGACCAACACCCTGCTGTGCTAGACACTGTAGAAACACAGAAGAGAAAGACAGTCCCAATCTACAATCTTCATATGACACAAGAGGCAACGGATGGACACAGACAGACAGATGGATAGAGACAGAAAGGGATACAAGGAACAAGGGACAATAATAATCAGTATGATAGGCAGTGGTATCAATGCACCAGCAGCCTAACTATTCTCAAGTTCTTTGTCGGCATCACAGCACAGGATATTTCCTCCCAAGAATGAGGGGCAGCATGGAAGAAAGCACAAAGGAGCATTTTTTAAAATTTAACAAGTGGGCAGTGGAGGCTGGCATCCTGGGCCAAATGGAAGCAGGAGTTAACATTTTAATTTGAGAGATAAGTAGGGTGGGTATAGCCTATGTAGAACCTTGAAAGTGAAGACACGCAACTTACGTTTGATGGGATAAAGAAAGGAGACCCAATGGAGGGATGGAAAGAGGAGTAACATTATCAAACTGACAGACCAGGAGAACGATCTTTGTAGCAGCATTCAGAATGGATATGAATGGGAAAAGATTTCATTTGTCAAGGCCAGAGAAAATGATATTGCAGTAATTGAGATCTGAGATGATGAGAGCCTAGATGAGTTTTAGCTGTGTGAATGGATAGGAAAGACCTTATCTTAAATATGTTATGCAGAAATAATATGCAAGATTTAGACATAGTCTGGATGTGAGGACCTAGAGAGAGATCTGAGTTGAAGATGACACCCAGGTTATGGGCCTAAGTGACAGGAAGGATGGTGGTGTTGTCCACAGTGATCAAGAAAGGAGGTAGTGAGGAGAGTTTTTCTGGGGGAAGATTAAGAACTCTCTTTTAGCCCTGTTGAACTTGAACTGAAGGCTAGATATCCACAAGGAGATGTCAAAGAGACTGGCCAAGTCTATAGTTTGGACAGAAGGAGATAGATCTGGTAGAGAGGTAGATCTGTGAGCACCAACATAGTGATGATAGTTAAATCTGTGTTTGCAAATGAGATTACCCAGAGAAGAGGTATAGAGGGAGAAAAGAAGGGGACCAAGGCAAGAGCCCTGTGGAACCCCTAGAGAAAGTTGGAGGGGGGTCTCAGGAAGATCCTCCAAATGACATATTGAAGGAGTGATTAGGGAGTTGGAGGACAAGCAGGAAGAGGCAGAATCATGGAAGCCAAGGGAGGACAAGATTTCAAGAAGGATATGATTGACTGCAACTGATTGCTCAAGAAGGATAAGAATGGTTCTGAGCTTTGGCTAGGAAGAGATCATTAGAAACTTTGGTGAAAGTCATTTCAGTGGAGTGCAAGGAAAATGCTATATTGAAAAGGGTCTAGGATGGAACTGGAGGAGAAGAACTCTAAACAGTGTTTGTAGACCATGCATTCAATTAGCTTAGAGATGAAAGGAAGAAGGGAGATGAGGTGGTCGTTGAAGAAACAATTGGGGTCCAGCGGTATATTTTTAAGATGAGAGACACTAAAGCATGCTGGCATTGTTAGGGGTAAAGAAACAAAGGAAACTGAGAGGTTAAGGAGAAGGATAAGGGAGAGGATGAGAGTGGATACAAGTGAGATAAAGAGATAAGATGGCATGTGGTCACTGGGGCAAGTGAAAAATCAGACTAAAAACTTTTGCATCTGTGACAAGGGAGAAGGAGAGAGTTGTAGGTGGGGAAGGGGAGGGGAAACAAAGGCAAATCAAGGTATGGGGGAAAATCTTGTTGTATTTTTTCAGTTATCTCTTGGCAGAAAATGGTAAGTTCCTGTGCAGAGAGAGAAGTGGAAACAGAAAGAGGGGAGGGTTATAAGAGTGAGTCAAAGGTTGCAATAAAGGCAGGTGAGATTGTGAGCATGTGATTCAAATTAGTTGGAGAAATAGAGTTGTTTAGCTAAAGAAGACAGTAGAACTGAAAGAGGAGAGAAAGAATTTTTAAAGGAAGAAATCAACCTAGTCACTGGATTTCCAACACAGATGCTCTGCAGTGTGAGAGAAGGATGTGAATTTTGGGGGTGAACCAGGGCAGAGGACTGACAGGACAGACCTTCCAATGTGAGAGTGGGGCAAAAGAGTTGTGGGGAGAGAATGAACTGCCAAAGTAATTGAAGGAAGGAAAGAGGGCAGGGAGGATAGGGCAGACAGCAGATGAGAAGTCATCCATAGTGATGGATCGGAAGTCACAGAAAGGCTAATTGACAGGGCATGAACTGGAAGGCTGATGGATGATGTTGCAAGAAATTAGGTGATAGTTGGAGAGGTAAACCTTGGCAACAGAAAAATCAGAGCAAGAACAGTACTTGGTGAAGACCAAATCAAGTGAACAGCTCTTACGGTGAGTAAAAGAGTTGAACAAGGACTGCAGGTTGAATGAGATCAGGGAGAGGAAATGTGTGGTTAAGGGGGTCAGATGTATCATCAACATGGAAGTTGAAGTCACTGAGGATGAATCTGGGAGATTGTGAGGAAAGGAAGAGAGAGAGAGAGAGGAGTCTGAATCAGAGAAGAAGGCTGATGGGGATAAGTTAAGTGGAGGATGAGTGACAGCAAATTCTCATTTTTCAATATGCTGAATTTTTTTAGATTGAAAATAAATAACTCCACGGTAGAAGTTGTTGGGGGAAATGTGAAAGTTTCCACAGTGGAATAAGTGACATTAGGAGCTTTTAGCATTCAAGAAAGCAAAGGGGAAGGGTTTGGTTTATGGTTTCAAGGTAGCAGTTGAGGCTTATGTCATTCTGTTAGAGATGTGTCTCCTCTTTCCTTCCCCCTTTGGGGGAGGAGCACAGGTGACTCAGGGCTTGTCTACACTGGCAATGTACAGCACTGCAACTTTCTCACTCAGGAGTATGAAAAAGTTTCAGCAAGTTTCAGGGCTATAAAGTGCCAGTGTAAACAGTGCACCAGCCATGCTCCCAGTGCTGGTAGCTAAACCGCTCGTTGAGGTGGTTTTTTCAGAGCGCTGGGAGTGCTTTAGCATTGTCACTGTAGACTAGCCCTTAGAGAAGTGGCTGAATACACTCAACCAACACTTGCCCGCAATTAACTGCCTCACTGTGCTTTACCACTATATCCAGTAATGATGGCTAAGCCCATTAGGTGCTAAAATGATCAGCAGTGAGACAGTTAATAATGAAAACATTTTAATTGGCATCATTAGGTTTCAGAGTTATGCATGTACTAATGAGATTAATAGGAGCAATCTATAGTCATCAGGGTGAGAAACAGATCTTTTCTTTCAAAGAAACCCTAATATCTGGAGCACAATTACATGAAAATTTAAAATATCCAGAAAGTATGCATCTAACTGTGCAGCTGTATAATCACATTATACTTGGGTCCTGCAGCTGGTATTCAATATAATGACTTTCCCTGAAGTTTGCATGATACAGTGTAGCTTCTAATTGAGGGCAATCTGTAACTGAGGGTGGCTTTATTATAACTTCACGTTAAAGATATATGGCTTGATTCTCCCTCCTTTAAACAAATGTAATTCACGAGTAATTCTAGCAAAGTCAACGGGATTACACTGGGCGGTGGATCTTCTAACCCTATCTCTGCCTTCTGCCTCTAACTCCCATTGTGTGTTCCTGTTGCTCAGGAAATTGCCATGGGGCTATACTGCACAGAGACCAATGAATCAATATCTCCCTTTGCAGCCACCCAAAATCCTGTCCTCAGTTTTGCAACAGAAGCAGAACAGTCCTCCTGCCAGGGCCCTCCAAGGCTATGGAGATGGGGACAGGATTCGACCCATAGTGAATAACAGAGATTTGAAAATTCAACCAAAACAAGACATACCCAAGGGTTATTTCATTAATGTTTGTAAAAAGCTTTTAAATCTTATAATGGAAATGTATTTATTTATTTATTTATTATTTGCAAAACCAGAGACACTTACTCAAAGACTTCTTCTTTTGATTCTCCACATAATCTGTAGTTTCAAAGAGGAAAGCAAGCCCTTGTCCTTTTAAATACGCATTTATCCAAAGGTGAAAATAGGCTGTTCAGCATTTACCCTGGAAAGAGTCAGAATCTTTTCTCTCTTGACAGCCTTTTTCTTATCCTCCAGGGATATCGCAGATTCAGAATAAAGTATTGGTATTCCACAAAAGACAAGCAAAAAGGTATAATCCTTAAACTCTTTATTGCAGATGTTATGCAAACAGAGTCCCACAGTGCTAAGAACAGTTTTTTTGTTTTGTTTTGTTTTGTTTTGGGTTTGTTTGTTTTTAATAGCAAGGTGGAGAAACATCACTTAACTTGCAAAAATAAAAAGAATATAGAGACCTACTTGTCACTCAGCAAAGGATACAAGAAATCAGGAATATTCTGGCAACATGTGCTTTAAGTAAACTGCTAAATCTCCTTTGCTAGGCAAGATAGCATTAAAACCTCTAAAGAGCTTTTGTATAGGTAAAAAACAGTCTGAGTTACTTGAGCTGAAATCTGTGTACCACTTGCTTAGAATAGCGATGAAGAATGTCATAGGTATTCCTGCAGCTCAAACAAGCATTAATAGCACCTCCAATATACTTGTACACATATTTCAACTCTTCTTTTGAAATCTATATAGAAGCCAGCAAACTTGATCTAGGAGAAATTCTTGTTCAGATTCTTGAGGGTGAAAGAAAGATCATTACATATATTTCTAGTGTGCTGACATACACACAATGAATTATCTGGTCTTTAAAAGCAATAGCAGCTCCAGTTATAGTCAAGACCCTACAACAACATGGCCCTTCTTTCTCTAAACTGCAGTTATTTACAATGTCAGTATGAGACCCACAGCTTTGACTCCACCCTTACTTTTTATTCCACAGGAACATTTTAAAATCATGGATTCACTATGCTTTTTATGGAAATAGCTCACAACCCCATGCCTTATAGAAAAATGATAATTTAAATTTTTAGAGGGTACATTTCAAAGTGATCACACATTAATTAATTTCTGCAATGGGCATTTAACATTTTATACCCAGCTCTTCCCTAACTGGATATCTAGGCAGTGCATCTCAAAGACTTCAATTTTAAGATGTTAAAGAGCAGAAGAGCAACACTCAGTACCAATAAAGTGTTGAGAATTGCAAGTTCATCTCTTCATCCATTTAGATTTATGAAAGACTTGTTTTTGCCACAATATTTAATATTGTGAGAAAGGGCCAATAATTGGATAGCCATGTGGACTAAACTGTCTTCTTATCTTTCAGGGTAGAGTCAAAAAAGAGAGAAGTCTGGTGGACTTAAAAATTCTTCTATCTCCTGGGTTTTCAATCTCTTGCCTTTTACAAGCACAAAATTCAATCAACCCACCCAACACAAAATCTCCCAATCTTTGATATGTAAAGATCACAATAATTTACTCGAAACTACCACAAAAAAAGTCAAAGGGAAGGGGGAAAAAACCTCAGACATGGTGGATTGAGGTAGAACTGTAATTGACAGGATCTCTCCTCTACTAAAACACAGTGTCAAGTACAGGAGAATTCCTGCTAAGAGTAGTATTTGCATATATTAACTATATCTAGGGTACGTCTACACTACGGGACTATTCCGAATTTGCATAAACCGGTTTTGTAAAACAGATTGTATAAAATCGAGTGCGCGTGGCCACACTAAACACATTAAATCGGTGGTGTGCGTCCACGGTCTGAGGCTAGCATCAACTTCTGGAGCGTTGCACTGTGGGTAGCTATTCCGTAGCTATCCCATAGTTCCCGCAGCCTCTCCCGCCCCTTGGAATTTCCGGGTTGAGATCCCAGTGCCTGATGGGGCAAAAATCATTGTCGTGGGTGGTTCTGGGTAAATGTCGTCAGTCACTCCTTCCTCTGGGAAAGCAACGGCAGACAAGCATTTCGCGGCTTTTTTCCCTGGATTGCCCTGGCAGATGCCATAGCATGGCAATCCTGGAGCCTGTTTTGCCTTTTGTGACTGTCACCGTATGTGTACTAGATGCCACTGACAGAGGCGATTCAGCAGCGCTACACAGCAGCATGCTTTTGCTTTTGCATGACAGCAGAGAGGGTTACCAGCCATACTGTACCATCTACCAATCCATAAATTGGTAAAAAGATGATCATGGTTACCAGTCCTTTTGCACTGCACCATCTGTGGCTGTCATAAGTGCCCCTGGCTGCTCTTAGCCAGGGGCGCAAAAGCCAAAATTGGGAATGACTCCCTGAGTCAATCCCTCCTTTTTGGTATCTAAAAATAGAATCAGTCCTGTCTAGAATTTGGGCAAGTGTACTAGAGAACCACTGTATCATAGAACCAGAGAGCACAGCTGCTCTGTGTCAGATCCAGCAGAAATTATGAGCTGTATGCTAGTCACAGGGAGTGCTCCTGCAACAACCCCACCTGTTGATTCCGTTCTTCCCCCAGCCTTCCTGGGCTACCGTAGCATTGTCCCCCCACTTGTGTGATGAAGTAATAAAGAATGCAGGAATAAGACACAGTGACTTGCTAGTGAGAAATGAGTGGAAGGCAGCCTCCAGCTGCTATGATAGTCCAGACAGGACATTAAGAAGTGTGGAGGAGAGGAGCCCAGCATTGCGCTGCTAGTCCAGGGGCAATTGAATTTTTTCTTTACACATGAAGGGTGGGGGCTGATGGAGCTCAGCCCCCTGTTGCTATGATGAGGACGGTTACCAGCCATACTGCACCATCTACCAGGAAAAATTAGGGCCAGGCGCCCTTGATCGACCTAACGGATGCTAGTCAGCATGGTTACCAGTCCTTTTGCACTGCCCCATGTGTCAATAGGCTGATGATGACGATGGGTATCAGTCATATTGTACCATCAGCCACCCATGGCGGGGGGGGGCAAGGATGTTGGTGTTGAGTGCTGCAGCATCGCGTCTATCTGCAGCATTCAGTAAAGACAGGGTGACATGTAAAAGAGTCAAGAGAGGATTGTTTTCCCTTTCACTTCTGGAAGTGGGTGGGGGGGTGCGTAAATTGCTGAGCTATGCCCTGACCCACCGCGGACACTGTTTTTGACCCTAGAAGCATTTGCAGCTCAGCCAAGAATGCAAATGCTTTTCGGATACTGCAGAAACTGTGGGATAGCTTGAGTCCTCCAGTCCATGAGCGTCTATTTGATTCTTTGGCTTTCCGTTACGCTTGTCACGCAGCAGTGCACTGAGTCCCTGCTATGGCATCTGTCTGGAGATTTTTTAAAAATGATTTTGAATTTCGTCTTCTGTAACGGAGCGCTGATAGAACAGATTTGCCTGCCCTTACTGCGATCACATCCGCATGATCCATGCTGGAGCTCTTTTTTTATTTTATTTTTTTGATTTCGGACTGCATTGCCACCCGTGCTGATCGGAGCTCCACGCTGGGCAAACAGGAAATATTCAAAAGTTCGCGGGGCTTTTCCTGTCTACCTGGCCACTGCATCCGAGTTCAGATTGCTGTCCAGAGCAGTCAGTGGTGCACTGTGGGATACCGCCCGGAGGCCAATACTGTCGATTTGCGGCCACACTAAACCTAATCCGATATGGTAATACCGATACTAGCGCTACTCCTCTCGTTAGGGAGGAGTACAGAAACCGGTTTAAAGAGCCCTTTATATCGATATAAAGGGCCTCTCAGTGTGGACGGGTGTGGCGTTAAATCGGTTTTACGCTCCTAAAACCGGTTTAAACGCCTAGTGTAGACCAGGCTCTAGTTAACCTAGGAGTCTCTGCCCAGCTTCCTACGCTTCCTTAGAATCCTAAGGAGAAGCATGAGAAGCAAGAAGACTTAGTTCACCTCTTTTCTCCTCTCTCTACTAATTTATAATCCCTGTCTCCCTTTCTTCTCTCCTCCTCTGTCTCATATTTTTCCCTTCATGTGAAAGCCCTCCCCTGCCCCAGAAAAAAAAAGAGATCTCTCTGAACAGACCGACACTCAGTTGGCTTCCTCACCTCCACTAAGACCCTTGCATGCTTCTTCAGCCCGAAACACCTCTAGGCTCCTTGCCCCATTCGATTCTGCTTTTACTGCTGCTGTTTCTTTTCTGATGTTTTCCTTTGTGAAAGATGGGCATGGGGGAGCAGAGGGAGCACAGTGAGAGGGTTCACCTGGAGAGTTGGGGTGGTTCTTGAAAGGCTAGGCATGAGTTGGAATTGAGACCAGACATGGTACTCCTCTTAGTAGCCACAGATACTTGTTTCTAACTGCAACAGTGCCCCTAAACATACTGAAAAAAACAGAGGTCACCAAGAGCTGCAAACAGCAATACAAACCTTGTCAGCTCTCATCTGGTAGTCTAAGTTAAAACAGGATTCAGGCTTTCATTTTAAATTAACTTAGGGTGACATTTTCTATAGTAACTACTGATTTCAAGTGCCTCTATTTTTGGGTGTCCAACCTCAGACACGTTGGGCCCGATTTTCAGAGATACTGAGCACTCACAACTTGATCTGAAATTAATGGGAGATGCATGTTCTCAGCACTCTTCTGAGTCAATTTGTGGACCCATTATTTGAGTCATTCACAATTAGTGGCAGATTTTGAAATATTTGGTTTTCATTTCCAATCATAATGGCTGTGGGAGTAACATTCCGAATATGAACTGAGGCTCTTGCTGTTTGACTTTTTCAGCTAGAAAGACAAGCAGAGTAGATCTAAGACAGGTGTAAAATAACTTCATTCACCTCAATTAGGTTTTAATTTCTGAGGCTAATTATGACCATTTAAAAGACAACACTGTTAGCTATTTCACGTCTGACATTTTAGCTCAATTATCCAGCTTCTCTGGAACTGTGAGCAAAGCTTGAGATTGAGTTTGGAATCAGGTACATTTAGTAAGAACCATGAGTCAGAGGAGAAGTCACACTATTTTATTGATTTCATGAGCACTCATCCTATCTGAGTCTGCTGAGGGTTCTTGAAACATCAAGTTCACCTGACCATGATCAGAGGCTTAGCATAGGCATTAGCTTAGTCACTTCCATGCTAACATTACATCATCTCTTCCTCAGGGTCACTCAAATACTAGTAGCATGATAATTATCCTCTGCAAATACCTTTCTCTCCTACCAAAAGGCCTTAGGAACATGACTAGTCTTGAAAGTGTTTGTCCTAAGGGTAAAATATAGCATAATATAGCTTATAAACCACAAAGAGAAACACTGAAGAGCAGATCCCAAAGTAATGGTAAGAATTTATATCAGCTGAAGATCAGCCCATAAGACTTTTAAAAAATATGTATGCCACTGTCACTGAAGGTATGCCATTAATTAGATCATATATGGGAATCAGCAATTCACAAACTGTCCTCCACAAACTGCCTCTGGCTTGCAAAGCACTTGCAAGTGGCTAACAGAGCCATGACTGGTCATGTAGTGCTGGCCCTCCTCCTTCCTTCCAGTTGCTAACTACATTAAGATATATATTGAAAAACAGCAAAAAAACAGCATTGCATAGTTTCCTAATATTACTTTTCCATGTAAGCACTCACTGAAGTTGCCATAAGGATCCTGTGTTACCGGCGGGGGTAAAGGAATTGTCCAGGAGGTAATATCTAAATTAAAATGTGGTCTACACTGTAAAAACTGTTTGAGAAATCCACATCTAGATCTGTGTTAAATGTAACCTGATATGACAGTTTACCAGAAACTTTCAGGGTCCAGTATAAGATAGGAAAGTAAATGAACCATATAAGAGGCACTGCATAAATCTCATGAGCCCCTCTCCACAAGTGAAAAGAAAAGGGGTATATTTCTGACACTGTGTATGAGAATTTAACCATAAAATCCCATTAATGCTAATTTGGTATTATTGGGATTGTTACTCCAAAGTTACATTCCAAACTCAGTGCTAATAAAACACCTCAAGATCTGTATCTTCTTGTTGTATTGATAGATTCTCTGCAATTAAATGATTTTCCTTGAAAAACATTAAAACCTCTAAAGTAACAGACTCTTTTATAGGACAGATTCATATGCTGGGGGAATCTCATGTATCTAGTATCAGAAAGAGGACCTCATTAAAGCCAGAGACTGAATTGAGTATCATGTGAACTTTGTAGAGAAAGGTTCTGAAAATTACAATGATTTAACAACTGCTGACAAACTTGTCAGAAAGGGTTAAGGAATCTAAATACTTCAGTCACGAACAGTATTTGTTATCTATAAAAGATGACCCTGAAATAATAGGAGCACTTACTGTAGAAAATGTTATATTTCACTCCTTGAAACCTCCACATGTCCAGAGCATGGAATGTCAGGGGAGGGAGGATACTTTGTATAGCAATGCTACACAAGAAAAGCAATATGTTTGCTAAGCTGATCAATAGCATGATTAACTTGGCCAAGTAAAAGACTGATCAATCTTATTATTGATCAGTTTAGCAAACATATTAGTGTAGCATGGCTACATTGTGTCTATGGCAGTGTTTCATCAGGATATACATGCATTGAGCTATTCAAATGAACTCACAACAGATGCACACTGTTTGTCCAAAATCAAAGAAGAGATGACGCAATCACAGCCTCTCGTATATAAGGTAGAAAACTTGCAATAGTTAAAACAAATTAAAGATCATTTAAATTTACAACAATGGAAAATAAACCACATACTCTGATATATATAATTCATATTTCAAATCCACAACTATAATTCTTAAAATAATTAAATTATTGCTACATATTTTCAATAAATCACATCAAAAATGAGTAAGTCCAGCAGACCAAAGACAGTATTTTCACTGTAATGCCTCTGAGCTGGTAGCGTCAATGGAAGATTCTCAGAGAGTTTTGTAAATTTTTGCCAAGGCAATGTGGTCTTAAAAGCCAAACTTTGTAAGAGTGATGCAGGCTGTGGATAAAAAAATTGAACTAGGATTGTGTAAGTGAGTTGCAGTTATCCAGCTGGACTCAGATACAATCAATGAGCTCTTGTTCAAGGTCAGATTCCAGTGAAACTTAAAAAAAAAATAGCTGGAGTGTTTGTTTGCTGTTTGCCCCTACACACTCAAAAATGGCTTTCAAAAGGTTTACACATCTATGAGGCTAAATTATAAAGACGTCATCTGACTATTTATTTGTATTTCCAAAAATGGAAAGATTTAGTCTTTGACATACATGCTTTGTCTCTCTTTCACTCTTTCTCGCTGTTCTTCTGGGTCAAATTCAACCCTAGTGTAATTTCTTTGGCTTCAATGCAGTTAAACTAACCATGAATTTGACCTCCTGTGTTTTTATTTGAAAGGAACTTAAAGGAACTTGAAAAGATGTCATGTATTTCCATGACACTGAGTGTTTCACGTTTCCTTCAACAGTTATCATGTGTATCTTTACCAGCATCAGTATTGGACAAACTTATTCATAGATTCCATGGCCAGAAGGGACTATTGTGATCATCTAGTCTGACCTCCTGTGTAACATAGAACTTACATAGAACTTCCCCAAAATAATATGTAGAGCGTGGCTTTTAGAAAAACATCCAATCTTAATTTGAAAATTGTCAGTGATGAAGAATCCACTATGCCCCTTGGTAAATAGTTCCAAAGGTTAAAAATTTACTCTTTATTTCCAATGTGAATTTGTCTAGCTTCAACATCCAGCCATTGGATTGTGTTTTACCTTTCCTTGATAGATTGAATATTAAATATTTTCCCCAAGTAGATACTAATAGACTATAATCAAGTCACCCCATAACCTTTTCTTTGTTAAGCTAAATGTATTGAGCTCCTTGAGTCTATCACTATAAGGCATGTTTTCTAATCCTTTAATCATCTCCTGGCTCTTCTCTGAATCCTCTCCAATATGAGGGTTTCAATGCATAGATGTTGAAACTCTAATATAGCATTTTCTAATTGAGAGTTTGAATTGTGACATTAATACACAGCCCTCTATTGGACTTCTAAGTGAAGAATTTGACCCTGTATTTGTAACATGACACACATGGGTTATTATGATGTTAGCAATAAAGGCTAAATTTACTTACTGTTCACACACTGGTTGAAAATCCAGAGTAACTCCACTGAACCCAAAGTCATACTGGCTTCTGTCAACAAATCCTAGGGCAAAGAGCCAAAATTCCACTCAAAAGACTGCAGTCGTGCAAAACACACGAAACTCCAGTGGAGTAAAATAAGTTGGGAGGAAGAATTTAATCAAAAAATCTCAATGATAATTGGGAATTGTTTAAGAACACTTTACTAAAATCCCCAAATCCAAAATTCTACAATCAAGGAAGAAGCCCATTCTGGTTAAAAAACTGACCCAGCTTACAGGAGGAATGAAGTGAGCTATAAAATAATATAACCAAAAAGCTAATGCTTTGATCTATGAGGGAATTTTGAATAGGAGTAGAGAGTTATATTACTTCTTTTTTTTGACACTGGAGTAGTGTAAACAGTTCTTGTGTCTGCAGTTAAAAAGGCTAAAAGTGGAAGTCAATAGTAATGAATATAAATCAGAAGCTAGGAATTGTAGAAAATTGATAAGGGGAGCAAAGGGATACAAGAAGAAATCTATGACAGCAGAGTTACAGACAATAAGAAGGAGATTTTAAATAATTAAAAAACAAAAGTATGCTAACAATGATATTGGTCTATTACTAGATGGAAACCGTTGAATTATTAATAATAATGCAGAAAAGGGAGAAGGGAGAAGATAAATATTTCTGTTCTATATGTAGGGGAAAGCCAGATGGTGTGTTGATGTCATGATAATTCATAGATTCTAGGGCTGGAAGGGACCTCTAGAGGTCATCAAATCCAGTCCCCTGCCCTCATGGCAGGACCAAATACTGTCTAGACCATCCCTGATAGACATTTATCTAACCTACTCTTAAATATCTCCAGAGATGGACATTCCACAACGTCCCTAGACAGTTTATTCCAGTGTTTAACCACCCTGACAGTTAGGAATTTTTTCCTAATGTCCAACTTAAACCTCCCTTGCTGCAGTTTAACCCCATTGCTTCTTGTTCTATCCTTAGAGGCTAAGATGAACATGTTTTCTCCCTCCTCCTTATGATACCCTTTTAGATACCTGAAAACTCATATCACGTCCCCTCTCAGTCTTCTCTTTCCAAACTAAACAAACCCAATTCTTTCAGCCTTCTTTCATGTTCTCTAGACCTTTAATCATTCTTGTTGCTCTTCTCTGGACCCTTTCCAATTTCTCCACATCTTTCTTGAAATGTAGTGCCCAGAACTGGACACAATACTCCAATTGAGGCCTAATCAGTGCAGAGTAAAGCAGAAGAATGACTTCTCATGTCTTGCTCTCAACACACCTGTTAATGCATTCCAGAATCATCTTTGCTTTTTTTGCAACAGCATCACACTGTTGACTCATATTTAGCTTGTGGTCCACTATAACCCCTAGATCTCTTTCTGCCGTACTCCTTCCTAGACAGTCTCTTCTCATGCTGTATGTGTGAAACTGATTGTTCCTTCCTAAGTGGAGCACTTTGCATTTGTCTTTATTAAACTTCATCCTGTTTACTTCAGACCATTTCTCCAATTTCTCCAGATCATTTTGAATTATTACCCTATCCTCCAAAGCAGTTGCAATCCATCCCAGTTTGGTGTCATCTACAAACTTAATAAGCGTACTTTCTATGCCAATATCTAAGTCATTGATGAAGATATTGAACAGAGCCGGTCCCAAAACAGACCCCTGCGGAACCCCACTTCTTATACTTTTCCAGTCTTCTGGAAGGAGGTATCTGAGCATGGGCTTGCTAAACCCCGGGTTGTAAGTTCAATCCTTGAAGGGGCCCTTTTAGGGAACTGGGGTAAAAATCTGTCTGGGGATTGGTCCTGCTTTGAGCAGGGGGTTGGATTAAATGACCTCCTGAGGTCCCTTCTAACCCTGACATTCTATGATTCCTTACTACCTTCTAAGTGTTTGCAGATGATTTCCTTAATTACTTGCTCCATTATCTTCCCTGGCACAGAAGTTAAACTAACTGGTCTGTAGTTTCCTGGGTTGTTTTTATTTCCCTTTTTATAGATGGGCACTATATTTGCCCTTTTCCAGTCTTCTGGAATCTCTCCTGTCTCCCATGATTTTCCAAAGAAAATAGCTAGAAGCTCAGATACCTCCTCTACTAGCTCCTTGAGTATTCTAGGACGCATTTCATCAGGCCCTGGTGACTTGCAGGCATCTAACTTTTCTAAGTGATTTTTAACTTGTTCTTTTTTTATTTTATCTTCCAAACCTACCCCCTCTCAGCCATTTCCAAGTTTCCTGTTACTGTTTCTCCCTCCTCACTGAGCAGTGGGCCTACCCTGTCCTTGGTCTTCCTCTTGCTTCTAATGTATTGATAAAAAGTCTTCTTATTTCCCTTTATTCTTGTAGCTAGCTTGAGCTCATTTTGTGCCTTTGCCTTTCTAATCTTGCCCCTGCATTCCTGTGTTGTTTGCCTATATTCATCCTTTGTAATTTGTCCTAGTTTCCATTTTTTTTATATGACTCCCTTTTATTTTTTAAATCATGCAAGATCTCATGGTTAAGCCAAACTGGTCTTTTGCCTCATTTTCTATCTTTCCTACCCAGTGGAATAGCTTGCTTTTGGGCCCTTAATAGTGTCCCTTTGAAATACTGCCAACCAGCAGCTTATTATCACCTAGGCCAACAAGGCCTAGGCCTAGGGCGGCAAATTTGCAGGGGCGGCAAATTTGCTGGCGACCCCTCCCCAACTCCACCCCTTCCCCAAATCCCCGGCCCACCTCCTCCCCCAGGCGCACTGCACTTCTCTCCTTCCACCTCCCTCCCAGGCTTGCCACGCGAAAGCACTGGGAGGGAGGGAGGGAGAAGAGAGTAGTGGCGTGATCGGGGGATGGCGGAGGTGACCTGGGGCTGGTGGGCACAGGGAGTAACTCGTCGGGGGGGGAGGCAGGGAACCACTTCCTGCCCCAGTTCACCTCCACTCTACCGCTGCCATCCCCCGAGCCCGCCACAACTCCCCTTCTCCCCCTCCTCCCAGGCTTACCGCGTGGGAGCAGAGGTGAGCTGGGGGGGCGGCAATTTTTTGAGGGCCTACAATTTCATGATCACTTTCACCCAAGCTGCCTTCCACTTTCAAATTATCAACGAGTTCCTCCCTATTTGTTAAAATCAAATCTAGAACAGCTTCCCCCTTAGTAGCTTTTTCAACCCTCTGAAATAAAAAAGTTGTCTGGAATGCAGTCCAACAACTTATTGGATAGACTGTGCCCCGCTGTGTTATTTTCCCAATGTATATCTGGATAGATGAAGTCCCCCCATCACCACCAAATCGTGGGCTTCGGATGATTTTGTTAGTTGTTTAAAAAAACCTCATCCACCTCTTCCACCTGGTTAGGTGGCCTGTAGTAGACTCCTAGCATGAATCACCCTTGTTTTTTACCCCTTTTAGCCTAACCCAGAGACTCTCAACACTTCCGTCTCCTATGTCCATCTCCACCTCTGTCCAAGTGTGTATATTATTAATATATAAGGCACCACTTCCTCCCTTTTCCACCGTCTATCCCTCCTGAGTAAGCTGTACCCATCCATACCAACATTCCAATCGTGTATTATCCCACCAAGTTTCGGTGATGCCAACAATGCCATAGTTGTATTTATTTATTAGCACTTCCAGTTCTTCCTGCTAATGATGATGACATTCTTTCCATTCCACTAGTATCTCAGGAAGGTGTTAAACAGCAGCAAATAAAGTTAGATTTTTTTTTAAATTAGCAGGTCTGGATAACTTGTATCTAAGAGCTTTTAAAAGAGCTGGCTGAGGGGCTCACTGGACCATCAATGTTGATTTTCTAAGTTGTGGAACACTTAGGAAGTTCCAGAAGTCTGGAAAAAAGTGAATGTTGTGCCAATATTTAAAAAGAGTAAGTGGGATGACACTGGTAATTTTAGCCCTGCCAGTCTGAGACCCATCCTGAGCAAGATAATAGAGTGGCTGATGGGACTCGATTAATAAAGAATTAAAGGAGGGTTATGTAATTAATGCCAGTCAGCATGGGTTTATGGAAAATAGATCCTGTCAAACTAACTTGAAATCTTTATTTGATGAGCTTACAAGTTTGTTTAATAAAGGTACTAGGATTGATATAATGTAGGTAGACTTCTGTAAGACATTTGACTTGGTCTTGGTAGTCCATCGATCCGATGATGACAAATCGATGGACTACCAAGACCAAGTCAAATGTCTTATAGAAGTCTACCTACATTACATCAATCCTAGTACCTTTATTAATCAAACTTGTAAGCTCATCAAATAAAGATTTCAAGTTAGTTTGACAGGATCTATTTTCCATAAACCCATGCTGACTGGCATTAATTACATAACCCTCCTTTAATTCTTTATTAATCGAGTCCCATCAGCCACTCTATTATCAAATGTCGGGGTGTATGGAGTGTCCAGGGAGGAGTAGTACCTCTGATGGGGGGACTTGTCATACCCCTTCGGGGGTGGTCCGTCCACTTTGGTCCCCACCTGTCACTCAGCTCTCACTTGTGGCTCCAAGTAGCTGCAGCATGCGCAGTGGCCACACCCCGGGCAACGGCTTCAACAGGCCGGCTAAACCAGGTGAGTGTAACTGATGGGACTCAAAACCCTCAGTGAATTAGGGATATGCCTATCCTGCATGCAACGTCAGCTCCGGCGGACTGGGTGAAAGAGATCACTAAGATCCAATGGTCAAGAAGGCAGTTCTGCAATGCTTTGTGGACAGCGAAGGTCTTGATGAGGCACAAAAGACGTGAAGGCCATCCACAGCAACCAAAGAAGTTACCAGACGATTTTTCGCACCATTGGTGTCTGGCTTCTAAGGTCGAGAGAGTGGGATTGCTCCCGTGCAACGGCTCTACCACTTAAAAAGCTTTCACGCACAGGTCCTGTGCAAATCATCAAACATCATCATCATACCACCCAAGTCCTGCAGTGATGGGGGAGGGGCAAAGCAACAGGTGGAGGTTACCACTGGGAGTCGTAGTCCCAATCCTGCATGCAGGCGGCCTATGGATAGGTGGTCGTCCAGCTCTGTACCTGGGGCAGCAGAGTTGCCCGGCAGCATCCCAGGCATCTGAGCAGCCCTCTTCAGGACAGCACTGCTCACCCTAGTAAGGGAGAGGCCTAGAAAAAGTGGCCTAAAAATTGCTTGCCCTACAACAACTGGCCAGCAAGCCACGGCTGGCAATTTAACCCAACCTGCGGCCGAAACCAAAAGAAAAATTTGAGGAAACTTACCATTGGTGTATGGAATTTTTGTACCCTCATGGATCGAGAAGCTGTTGCAAGACCTGAGAGAAGGACAGCTCTCATTGCTCGAGAACTAGCCCGCTACAACATCGATATAGCGGGCATTAAGTGAAACAAGATTGCCTGGGGAAGGTTCCTTGAGCGAACCAGGAAGTGGTTACACCTTCTTCTGGAAGGGTAAGACTGAGACAGAGGACAGAACACATGGAGTTGATCTGGCAATAAAAACCTCATTCATGCATCAACTCCCAGACCTTCCAGTGGGTATCAATGAAAGATTGCTGAAACTATGCTTCCCACTAAATGCCAAACGTCATGCCACCATCATCAGTGCATATGCACCCACTATAACATGCTCTGACAACTCAAAGGAACAATACTATGAAGATCTTGACAGACTGATCAAGGCCACACCTGTAACAGACAAACTTCTCCTACTTGGAGATTTCAATGCCCGATTCAGGGCTGCCAGCGAGAACTGGAAAGGAGTAACTGGGCCACATGGTGTAGGCAAAATGAACAGTAATGGACTACTCCTTTTGAGCCTTTGTTCTGAAAATGACCTGACCATTACCAACACTCTGTTCCGACAAGCGGACAAATACAAAACTACGTGGATGCACCCTAGGTCCAAACAGTGGCATCTGATAGATTATGCCATTGTCAGAAGGCGAGACATCCGAGATGTACTGATCACCAGAGTAATGCGAGGCGCAGAGTGCTGGACAGATCACAGATTAGTCAGGATGTCTCTTCAACTTCACATCGCTCCGTCTCGGCACAAACACCCTAAGCATGTGCGACCTGCTTTCAACATAGCCAAACTGAAGGATGCTCAGTATTTCAACAATTTCCAGAGGAGTCTTGATGACAAACTGACATCCCACGGACAATTGATCGGTACTGTAACCGAAAAGTGGGACCAGTTCAAGCAGATAGGACATTTGACTTGGTATTGCATTACATTTTGATTAAAAAACTAGATACAAAATTAACATGGTATAGATTAAATGGATTTAAAACAGGCTAACTGATAGATGGCACAAAGATCGGGGCAGTGGTAAATAATGAACAGGATAGGTCAGTAATGGAAAACTGGATGCAAGCAAATAGCATGGATTTTAATATGGCTAAATGCTAATTCATATATCTAGGAACAAAGAACGTAGGATGTACAAGATGGGGGAACTCTGGAAATCAGTTATTATGAAAAAGATTTGGGGATCCTGGTGGATAATCAGCTGAATATGAGCTTCCAGTGAGACACTGTGGCCAAAAAGGTTAATGCATTGATGTGCAAGTGAGAAGCTCAAATAGGAGTAGAGATGTTATATTACTTCTGTATTTGACACTGGAGTATTGTGTGTAGTTCTGGTGTCCGCAATTGAAAAGGTACCTTCATACATTGGAGAGGGTTCAGAAAAAAGCCACAAAAATTATTATAAAATGAGAAAACATGCCTTATAGGAGATGGCTACACTACAGCTGGAAGTGTGCTTCCCAGCATGGGTAGGCAGTTGTGTGCTAGCTTTGCTCAAGCTAGGGTGCTAAAAATAGCAGTGTGACTACAGCAGCACAGGTGACGGCTTGTGCTAGCAACCCAAGTATAAACCCACCAGACCTTATTTATTTTAACAAAGAGAAGGTCAAAGGGTGACTTGATTACAATCTATAGATATCTACACGGTATTTGATAATAGCTCTTCGGCCTAGCAAAGGTAGGATAAATAACTGTTGGAACAATTTAACATGACTTGTGGTGGACTCTCCATCATGGGTAATTTTTAAATCAAGATTGGTTTTTTTTAAGCTATATTCTAGTTAAAAAGGAATTATATATGGAGCAGTTCTGTAGTAGTATTATACAGAAGGTCAGGCTAGCCGATCACACTAGTCCCTTCTGGCCTTGTCATCTATTAATCTATCCTCTATTAGAAGGATTTCTATCAAGTGCTGGCTACAAATTACAGCTATGCTTTCCTGGAGTTTTTCATCAGAGAGTGGAGTGCCCTTCTTCAGATCTGCTCTGGGATACAGCTTCTTTCACTGGCACAAGGAGGCATAGTTTATATCAGGGGGCATGCTCAAGCCCATTTTCTTCACAGGAATTACTGCAGTCAGAATCTCGCCCATAAACTTCTTCATCAGGAAATAAATGCTGTGTTGTAAGCTTTCAACGACTGATTCATTCCAACTTCCTTTACAAGTTCCAAAGTGTTTATCAATGCTACACACCAATCTGTGATATAAGAATAAATTAATTTACTTCTCAGGATTTGGAATCTGATATTTTAAAACTTTTTTTCTTTTCAGTTCCTCTGTCACTGTTGTGGACTGTTTACATTTACATGTGTCCTGAAACAGCCCGTTCACATTTCCATTATTTATTTCCAGCTGGTGCTTTATTTCAACTTCTTTAAAGTCAGAGTGTGGCAATCTTGCCATCCATCATTGTCTGAGAGCTCTTACTTTGTCTATACGAGGTTGTGAAAGTGGGGTACAGTGTTGTAGTCAATCACAAATATAGGATGAGACAAGTCTTTAAGAAATTTCTCAGTAATTGCTAAAGCGGTTTCAAACCAATTAGTTTCAGTTTGCATGGGTTTGGGTGAACTTACTGATGGATTCCATTTGCACAGTTTTTAAATTTCTGGCTTTCTTGAACTCTGGGTTCGTATGAACTCAAAAACTCAAAAGAAATAGCATGAACCCCAGAATGGGGTTTTCCTGTTAGTGCACTGCACTCCATAGCATCTTTCAGTTCCTGAGTCAGGTAAAGGCTACTGACAGAAGCAGCAGTAGCAGAAATGGAGAAAACTTATCTGGTTCTGCAGCAATTGAATTGGCAGGTGGAGGGAAGCCACCCATGAATTCCAAGGTATTTACTGGCAAGAGAATTTAGAGAGGAACATATCCATCTTGCCACCTACAAAATAGTGGGATAGAGAGATAAAGTAAGTCATCTGTCTTTGAAGACTTTGGAAGGGGATGGAGTAGATGGCTACCCAACTTCTCCCACAGACATGCTTTCTCTACACAAACTTGCCAAGGTTCATTAAAATGTTTGTTGGGACTCAGTCCCCATAATCCAAACTTGGATTCAAAACTTGGATTCAAAAGTTCAACTCAGATTTGAATATTTAAGCCCCACCTGATGTTTGAAGTAACTCCCCTGTTGCTGCTCAACCTAAAGGATACATGCTTCTGCTGGTGCCATTGCCCCCACTGGCATAGGGAGTACGAAATCAGAAACCTCCATAGCCAGGTGAGTGAATCAGTAATATTGATTTAGAAAACCTGTGTTTGGAATCATTTCTGTTCTCAGTAAGGATCAGATTTTCTTTAGCGTAGGCTATTACCCTATTAATTCTATCTTACTTTGGAACCAATACAACTAATCAATTTTTTTTTCATCTTCACATACGGCAATCACCATTAAAAAGTCAGCATTTGCCAACTTCCTGAGATATCATAATTTCCTCCTATACCAAGGAGAGGAAATAACTTATTACCTAAGAGACCAGTGTGCAGTACCAGTTGATAAATATTGACCTTTTATTGCAAAGGACTGTAATAGGAATGGTTTTTTTCTTAGCATAGGTCAGACATAGAACCCAGGACACTGAAAGCAGCTAAGCACCTATAACTCCTCATGACTTCAATGGGAGTTACAGGTAGTCATCTTTCCTCAGGATCAGGTGCAATGTCTTCAATATTTATCTCTTCAATTCTCTGTAGAGTTTGCAGCCTTCATCTTTATTTCCAAGGTTTCTTGACTTTTTACCTTATTTATTTTCCTTTTTTGCTATTGGGACTACACAACAATAAACAGAGAGGTAGCAAACAGTGGCCTAATTTCCACTGAATTGTACCTTTTATGAGTGCAAAGTAGGGGTAAAACACTAACACCCGTGTAAACTCGTGGATATCAAGAAAAATGCTAGCTTCAGCTTGAATGTTTTAATTTGTGCTGCACTATAACACCTCTGTGGATGCTGTGGACATGAACCAAAAGGTTCCTAGTTTGCATTAATGTAATCCTGAAGAGAATTACATTAATTGGAACTAGGAACCTTTTAGTTTTCACCCACAGTATCCACACGGGGGTGTTACAGTGCAACGCTTTGGTGCACACTGCTATTCACATCCCCATAGTATGAACTGTGGGGCAGTGTAGACACAGGCTAAGTTTAAATGCTGAAGCTGGCTATTTTTGTGAAAACACCATGATGCAGTCAAGCTGCAGTGATAGTATTTAATAATTCTGATCTCCAAACGCCTTTCTGACATTTTCTGGAAGCTATCCAGGCCATTTCAAATGGCACTCAGAGCTGAATTCAAACAGAATCACTAAAGTAGAAATAACTCTTTTTCTCTATCCCTTTTGTCATCATCAGCTTGCCAATAATCTTATCCTACCCCTAATGTTTAAAACCATGTAGCAGGTTTAATAGCACACAAAGAAACTCAAATCTTAGTAGTCAATATTATTGAAATCTCAATAGATTTTTTTGCTTCCCCCTTCTCCTAAAACACATATGGATATTTTTCGTTTTTTTCCATTCCAAAATTATTGATGATACCCAAGAGCTATAAACTTCTCTTATAATATAGTTCTCCACTATTACTTTCTGTAATGCTTTTATCTCCTGATATAATTAAAAGAGCTTGTGTATCTCTTGTCTAACAGAAGCAAAATAGCTAAAGGTGAACTATTGAAGTCAAACGTTAGTCATCTTCATCCATGGAAAATAGGTCAATATGTTCATGCAGAAAATCAATTAACTAATTCCATTGATCATCAGACATTTCTCCAATATTTAATCCACTGGTATATCTAGAATTCTCTGATCAGTCATATTCATAGTTGTTTCTCATATGTAGTAGTTACTCATAAGGTGTCCTGTTATATAGGATTCACTTCTGAGTTTATGTTATACATGTGCTGTTCACTTTCTTTTAAACAGAACACTCCTTCTTTACAACTGCCCCTCATTCATCAGCTTCACAAACACCATTCTCCATTAAATACTAGATTATAACTCAAGTGACAATGACTTCACTCAATTTGAAGTTCTAACACTGTTTATACTTCTCTTCCAAGATCATTCAAACTATGCGCCTGGATAATCACTTTCATACTGAACAAAATTATTGCATAACAGAATAAGGATTTTTATTAGGTCCAGAAGAACTACTCTCAGATATTCTGAGCCCAATCAAATATGGTGAATTTGCGAAAAATGAACCATAAAAATATTACTCTATGTACAGGTTCTGAGCAGTTGTAGCTTCTTTCCTAAATCTTCCCCAAAAGGCACTGTACCATACAATTTCCTGCCATACATTTATATTAATCTGTTAACTCCCAATGTGTTTGATATAAATTCATAGCTAGCAAAAGAAATATTTTGTTCTTTAAGGCATGAAAAATGTCACCCAGATCTGAAAATAATTTTTAAAAGAACTCTTGAGTCAACATCACACCCAAACCATAGATTTGTCCAACCTTTGTGTTATTCTATCATTTATTCTATCTACCCATCATTAATCTAATTAATATTACTTTTTCAAGTTTACATTATCTCTAAGAATGTTCATTAGATGACACTTCAAATGATAAAGTATTAGACACAGCTAAAATAAATAAATATTTATCTAATATTGCCTGCCACCAATTCGTTGGCTCAGGTTTATTTTATAGATGCTGTGCCAAACTTTCTATGGTTTTGGTTTTTTGTTTTTTTTTAATTTGGACTCTTCATTTCATTGCTTTCCTCCCCTCCCCTGACTCCATATAAATAGGCTTTAGCAGTGTAATGAATTCAGAGCTCTCTGACAATGATGATGATGATGATGACGATGATGACGATGATGATGATGGAATGTACTACAGTTCTTTACATTATTTTCTTTTCAGTGTATGAAAGCTGTTTTGCTTCCCCGTCCATTATTTTCCATAAGTCCTTCCTTCCCCCATTGGCTGTCCAACAATCAATATGTTTTGTCAGAGGGGAAAAAAATAAAACCATGATAAAGCCTGCACAGCTGAAGCCCTTACATGAATAAAGCACTTAAGATGAAGACTGTATAATTAAGTGAAGACTTACACTAAAGTCTCCCATTGCACAAAGGCAGTTATTAAGATGAGTGAAACCCACTATCATTATCCAGTAAAGAGTATGATGATTGGCTGGTCTGTGTCAGGCCTCTGGTGGCCAGCTTTGTCACAAATGCGGAAAGGAGAGTTCACTTTCTGTCAAAACTGGCTTTGCCAAATGTTATCATTTTAAATGCTGTGAAAGAGAGGGAGCTGGGCCTAGGGGTATACACAGCCCCATATGCTGGTGACAGTGATACAAGTGTAATTCTAGACTATTAGAGTGACACATAAGATCATTTCTGCCCCAGAACATGAGACAGCTGAGGGGATTATGCAGGACAGGCTGTCACGCAATAAAATTTTCAGAAATCTGTTAACCCCAGCTCAGACCCAGTGAATATTTTATTGCTTAACACTGAGAAAAAGTATATTTATTAACTATAGAAATATATAGCCAAAAGGCTGGGCAGATGAAAGGTTATGGGAAGCCGAACTCACTTGATATCCTACAGTAAAAGTAGAAGAATGATTGTGGAAATGAGTGGAATAAAAAATACCCTTACTGATCCATCAGAGATAGAAGACACAGATAAATATATTACATTAAATATATATGTATATATGAATTAAATATATTACATTCCATATATTACATATTACACAAAAATAAAAAATGTGCTCTCAAGGTAAATTATGATGTCTGTAGCAGTTAGTGAATTTCACATGTACTCTAATGTTCCAAAAATTTTCAAAGACACTTAGACTTAGAGATTAGCATTCCAAATAAATGTATACATTTGGGGGCTTAAAACGCATCAGGACTAAACATTTGAGCTAGTTCCATTGTATTTTACAGTGGAACTATTGAATTTATTCTAGAACTCTAGTAATGTTCTCTAAGTTATTATTATTTATTGTTTATTAAATAAACAATTATTCTCTATAGTAAAATAACAGCATCTTCCATGTTGAAGAGAGCACATATTAGCCAAACCCTGATTAAAAATCATAGAAATGCATAAAAAGCAACACAAAGAATACACAAGAACACTGATTATCTGGTTATTATTCAACCACTATATAATGTTTGCATGTATCAATCTATTATGTATACACAGGTGATAGATATATAGATATATCTGTACACACATGTGTACATCTGTGAATTCACACACACACAGATGATTAATTTTACTTGCTGCTGAATGCTATTTGTGTTTCATTTTGTATATATCTATACGGAAACTATAGATGCTGTTTATAACCTATGCTTATATTCAAATGTATATTGACATATAGCAAATAGCAAAAAATAATGTATAACAAATTAGTTGCCATATATCATATTATTTCTTAGCTATTTTAATAGTTTGTTTAATTTAGAAACATTAATATGTATGTCAATAAATGGATTATTTCCTTTACTGGAAAAGAAAATTAAAATTAAGATTGGGCTTCAATACACAAAAAAAACAAATCAATGTAAATTATAAGTACATGTAAATTATAAGTACTGTTATTTTCTTATTAAAACACTGAAAATATTCTGCACAGTTTTAATGCAAGTGTCTATGATTACATGAGCCAGCATTTGCCCAACAATGTCAGAGAGGTCAGGAGAAAAAAATAACATGATATGCTTTTTCAAAATCCCAACATCTGAATGGTGCATCTCGGGTGTAAGTGGAGCCCATAGGGGTGCACTTGAAGAACAAAAGCAGTCCTTCTGCTAATTGACTGAAAAATTAGCCAGGTCCCCCTGTGGGAAGCACACAAGACAGCAGCAGATGGAGACGGCTCGGACACCATGGCAAAAAAAGCTCCTCAAAACCTGCTGTGAATCTGCCTGCAATTATGGGTCACAACACTTTCCTTGTTTAACAGAACACAAGCAAGACAAACAGAGAACGTGAAAGCTGGAAAGGTCATAATCTGACTGTAAATCTATTATTTTAGCCACTAAACAACTGAACTTCCTAAAGTGCTTAAATTCATGTGTTATTTAAAGAGATTTAAATATCCCTCAGGCAATGGTGCCTTTCTCTTCTTCATTTTTTATTTCACTGATCTGAAATAATTAATTTTTATTCTCTGTCTCACTCTCTTTCTCTCTGACTTTCTATGTATTGCATAGCATCTCAATCCCAAACGCTATAGCAAATACATAAGTAGGACTTTGTGTGTTTTTGGTGTAGCTGAATGGATAGATAGATGAATAGATAATTTTCCAAACAAATATAATCTAGCAAATAAAACAAACTTCCATAATGACTTTATTTCAGCTGAAGTCACTATATGCATAAATGTCTAATATTTTGTTATGTGAACTCTGTCACCTATTCTGTGCTTACTTTTGAGAAAAAAAAGATTGCTTTTATAATTATTTCTTGTAGTTCTGATATTCTACAACTATACTATCTATGATTAAGGCTGCAAGTTTATCATGGAGGTCACGGAAAGTCATGGATTCCGTGACTTTCCGTGACCTCTGTGACTTCTGCAGTGGCCGTTGCACCTGGTACAGGGGCAGCCCAGGCAGCCCCTGTGCCAGGTGCATCGGCCTCTGCTGGGGCAGTCTCAGGCCACTGCACGCCCATCAGCAGAGTTTGGGTGTGGAAGGGAGTAGGGGTTGGGGCATGGGATGGGGTTAGGTGGGCTGTGGGCAGCACTTACCTGGGGGGCTCCCCAGAAATGGCGACATCTCCCTCGGTCAGCTGCTAGGCAGAGGCGTGGCCAGGCAGCTCTGCATGCTGCCTCTGCCCAGAGCGCTGGCTACGCAGCTCCCATTGGGTGGGAACTGTAGCCAATGGGAGCTGCGGGGGCGGTGCCTGGAGGCAGAGGCAGCACACAGAGCTGCAAGGCCACGTGTCCGCCTAGGATGGAGTGGAGCGAGGGGGATGTCCCGCTTCCAGGGAGTCCTCCAGGTAAGTGCTGCTCAGAGCCTGCCTCACCCTATCCTGTGTCCCAACCCCCTGCCTCCTCTGAGTCTGCTGCTGATGTGGCGGGGGAGGTGCAGAGGTAGGTAGGGAGCCTGCTGGCCCCGCCAACACCCCCCCACACACCAGCACCAGCGGGAGTCCCAGGCTAAGCACCACTGCCCATGTGCCCCCAGCACCTGAGGGGGCCCCGGTCCATGCACCATTGCCTGCCCCCCTCCAGCACCAGTGGGGGTCCTGGGCCACATGCTACTGCCCACAACATGCCCCCCCAGCTCCCGGGCTACCCTCCCCCAGCACCCACTGGGGCCCCAGGCAGCCCCCCGCAACGAAGTTTTGGCACAGATATTTTTAGTAATAGTAAGGGACAGGTCACAGGCCATGAATTTTTGTTTACATCCTGTGACCTGTCTGTGACTTTTATTAAAATACCCTTGACTAAAATATAGCCTTATCTATGATTCAAAAAGGAACCATAAATGTTTATATAACAACCTTAATCTGGATTATTTCTATTGACTATGAAATTCCTATTATTATAAGTTTCAAACTATTATTTGTTTCAAATTTTTGAACGTTTACATTTGCCAGCATGACATGTTTTAAAAAACCAGTCAATGAAACAGATTAATTGTATTTATACTGCTTCATTTTAACAGAAGTTTAGTTTTCTAGGTGTATTTTAAAATATCACTCTTCTGGTGATTTCTTAATTCAGAATGGTAGCAATATCATGCCCCAAAAGCCTGTAAGGAATATACCATTAATAAACTAAAAAACAGAAGTTATTAATAATCAATTGGTATAAATAAATAATCAATACAAAAGATATAAAATAATGACCATTGTACTGAATAAGCCAGTATACTCCTATGCCTGAAATTTATATTCAAAAGACTGCATTGTATTTCAAAATAGTTTAATTAGCTTCATTTTATGTTACATATGTTACATAATTTCATTACAAACTCCAGTTCTTATGGAACCTTATAATTTTGTGAACCTTGGGATGAAATCCTGACCCCACTGAAGCAAATGAAATTTTTACCATGGCCCTGTAAGTTGAGCCATGCAGATAGACCCATATGTCTATGCAGAGCCTCAGTCATTCTGTCTCTATAAGGCGGGGAGAAGGGGATCTACCTAGGACTTCGGGATTACAGTGGATGAGAAACTGGATATGAGTCAACAGTGTGCCCTTGTTGCCAAGAAGGCTGACGACATATTGGGCTGCATTAGAAGGAGCATTGCCAGAAAACCGAGGGAAGTGATTATTCCCCTCTATTTGGCACTGGTGAGGGCACATCTGAAGTATTGCATCCAGTTTTGCCCCTCTCCCCACTACAGAAAGGATGTGGACAAATTGGAGAGAGTCCAGCGGAGGGCAACAAAAAGATATGATATGAGGGCTGGGGCACATGATTTATGACAAGAGGCTGAGGGAACTGGGGTTATTTAGTCTGCAGAAGAGAAGTGGGGGAGGGGGATTTGATAGTAGCCTTGAACTACCTGAAGTGGGGGTTTCCAAAGAATCATAGAATCATAGAAGATTAGGGTTGGAAGAGACCTCAGGAGGTCATCTAGTCCAACCCTCTGCTCAAAGCAGGACCAACCCCAACTAAATCATCCCAGTTAGGGCTTTGTTAAGCCAGGCCTTTAAAACCTCTAAGGATGGAGATTCCACCACCTCCCTAGGTAACCCACCTCCCTAGGATGGAGGTAGGCTGTTCTCAGTGGTGGCAGATGACAGAACAAGGAGCAATGGTCTCAAGTTGGAGTGGAGGAGATCTAAGTTGGATATTAGGAAAAACTATTTCACTAGGTGGGTGGTGAAGCACTGGAATGATTCTATAATTCTATGAAATCAGCTTGTAGGAAGGAACTATGATTGTCAACAGAGGTATCAATTTCACTAGTATTTTTGTAACCTGTCTACCAGGAAGCATACAAACCAACTCATTTCATATAAGCCATTGTTGGCTAGATGGAGGAGAGGTAGGACCATAGCAGTCCTCTCCCATTTTCATCCCTTTTGGGGAGAAAGATGTAGTAGGAAGAAAGCCCTTGTTTTAAAGGACTGGTATGAGGCAGGACCTGCTTACAGAATTTGGCAAGAACAGGGCTAATAATGCAGAACTACACATTTCTAAAAGATGCTAAGCAAACATATCCTGATATCAAGTGGTACCAAAACATCCTGATATCAAGGATGGCACAAAAACATTCCCCAAGGATAACAGGAACATACTGACCCCTCCTAAAAGATAAGGTCAGGATAACAGTATTTAATAAAAATGTTTTAATCAAATCAATATGTACAAGGTGATGGGTGATAACTAGCCATGTCAGGGGGCAGTAACTAACTATATCAAAGGCAGTATGTAACTTGTTTGTATCAGGGTATAAAGATGTATCTCAGAGGGAGTATCATTGGCCAGCCAAGGGGGGAATGGAAAGTCCCACCATTCACTGAGCTGCATCCATTGTCATGGGCACACATGTCTTTTAGTATCCTCATAGAGTCTGCCAGGTGCTATTACCATGCTTTGTCAACAACTGGCTGGGTGCCTTCGTACCTTAACATATCTTGTGGTCATTGGTCAGTTCGCTCAAGGTCTGTTGTGCCAGCTGTCTGCGCAAAGCTGGGACAGCACACAGGGAGACACACACACGCAGCCAAACTTCTA
The DNA here is from genome assembly GCF_020497125.1 of Mauremys mutica. Taxonomy (NCBI): domain Eukaryota; kingdom Metazoa; phylum Chordata; order Testudines; family Geoemydidae; genus Mauremys; species Mauremys mutica. The sequence continues at coordinate 173,509,336 of NC_059073.1, forward strand.
ACCTCACTAGTAACACCTGACTACTGATCTGGTAAGTAAGCAAGCTGTCCTCTGTAGGAATCGCTGTACTGTAGAAGATGCTAGCAGGGAGCACAGAACTGCAACTGCAGCTAGTTCTTATATGGAATAAGGGTTATTTGTCAAGGGGATGGCTCCTAGTACCCTTGCTCCTATTGCACTCCAAACATGAGCTTAAAAATCTTGTGGGTAAAGCACTGAAGTGGGACTCAGAAGATCTGGTTTCACTCCTCAGCACTGTCTCAGATTTCCTGTGAAACTTAATCTCTCTTTGTGTCAGTTTGCAATTTGTAAAATGCGGATAACAGTATTTACTTAATTGAACAAAGGTGTTATGAGGATAAAATCAATAATGTTTGTGAGATGCTGTTGTTACAGGTATGTGTTGTTTATTTGGTTGTCATGGTTTTTGTTGCTATGGCAACTGAGTTAGATTATTATGGGTTAGCTCAACCGGTTTCAACCGGCTGAGTGAGCTCTCTGTATATCTGTAAATAAAATGGAGGTTTTGGTTAGCTGCCTGCTCTCTGGCCTCAAGTGATTGCTTCCTACACCGGCTGCCCCAAGGATATAACACTGGCGACGAGGATGGGATCCTGGTGCTGCTCCAGTAACAGAAGGAAGTAGAAGTCAAGGTAAAGAACAAACAAACAAAAAAAGCTGCTTGTTTGCACTGACTGTGAAAGTGAAACTAAAAATCATGGCTACTCTGACCAGGCCCCTGGAGCCTTTTGATGAGAATACAGAGCAGTGGCATGTGTATACTGAGCGTTTTGAGCTTTTTGGTATTGCAAATGACATTACAGAAGCGAAGAAGGTGCCAATATTCTTAACTGTTGTAGGGGCTAAAACCTACTCTCTGCTACGCAGCTTACTGCACCCTGTTAAGCCTGAGACTAAATCTTACAGTGACATTGTGGAAATCCTGGGGTCTCATTTCTCCCCAAAACCACTGGTAATTGCTGAAAGATATAGGTTCCACAAAAGAGACCAAAAGGAAGATGAAACAGTTTTACAATTTGTAGCCATTTTAAAAAAGCTAGCAGAACACTGTGAATTTAAAGAGATGTTAAATGATGCCCTGCGTGACAGGTTAGTGTGTGGCCTCTGCAGTGAAGCTATACGGAAGCGCCTACTGACAGAGGCTCAGCTTACATTACAGAAGGCTGTTGATATTGCTGTCTCCATGGAACTGGCTACAAGGGAGGCACAATACATCGGTGCATCCCCTAGGGTGCAAAAAGTGTCACAAGAACTGACCCACAAAACGGTGCAGAGTCAAGAATGTTACCGCTTTGGTAAGCTGGGTCACCAGGCATCAGAATGCTGGTGTAAGGACCTGGTGTGTCGACACTGTGGCAAAAAGGGACACATTGAGTATGCCTGTAAACAAAAGAAAAAGAGGCCTGTGGTCTGGCCGACAAAAAGAGGAACCTTGCATACCCTAGAGCAGACCCAGGATGATCAAGGTGACATCTCCTCACAAGAGGAAGTGCCACTGCATGTTTTGTCTTTGGCAGTGGGCTCACATGAATACTGGGTAACCCCTTTATTGGAGGGCAAACCTATATGCATGGAACTAGACACCGGTGCAGCTGTCTCGCTGGTTCCTGAGACTGTGTATAAGGAAAAGCTACAGCATCTTCCGCTTAAGGCAACAAAAACTGTTCTGAAGACGTATACAGGTGAAGCTGTGCCCAAGTTGGGCACTATTGATGTTAAGGTGGAGCTCAATGGACAGGTGGCTAAATTGCCACTGTTTGTGGTGAGAGGTGACTACCCAGCCTTAATGGGTAGGTCTTGGCTTGGGAAGATTCAACTGAACTGGGCAGAAGTGCACCGGATGACTAAAGAAGAAACCAGTCTAACCCCTATTCTAAGGAAACATGCTGCTGTTTTTGGAGATGATTTGGGAAGTATGAAGGGAATCACTGTGACATTGAACATTAAACCTGACAGTCCACCAAAATATCTGAAAGCCCGAACTGTGCCATATGCCATCAGGCCAAAAGTTGAAGCAGACCTGGAGCGCCTGGTCACCAATGGAGTCCTAATACCAGTTACCCATAGCTCATGGGCCACTCCTATCGTTCCAATAGTGAAGAAAGATGGCTCTCTCCGGATTTGCGGTGATTTTAAAGTCACTGTCAACCCAGTGTTGTGTGCAGAGCAATACCCGCTTCCCCGCATCGATGACCTCTTCGCAGGCCTGGCTGGGGGACAAAAGTTCAGTAAGATTGATCTGAGTCAAGCATATTTACAGATGCACGTCGATGAAAAGTCCCAAGAGCTGTTGACTATTGTGACTCATAAGGGGCTTTATCGATACTGTCGCCTACCCTTCGGAATCACATCTGCTCCCGCCCTGTTCCAGAGGGCTATGGACCAGATCTTGTGTGGCTTGTCAGGAGTTCAGTGCTATCTGGATGATATCCTGGTCACTGGAAGAAATGAAGAGGATCACTTAAAGAATTTAGAGGCTACCCTACAAAGACTGGAAGAGTATGGCCTACGAGTTCGCAAAGACAAGTGTGAATTCTTCAAGCCCTCTGTTGAATATTTGGGACACATCATTGATTCTGCAGGTCTTCATAAGGCCCCTGCAAAAGTTAAAGCTATTGTGGAGGCTCCCCCACCTCGAAATGTAAGCCAGCTGCGCTCGTTTCTAGGACTCCTGAACTATTATGGAAAGTTCATCTCACAGTTAGCCACACTGCTAAAACCACTTCATGAGCTCCTTGGGCAGAACAAGGCCTGGAAGTGGACTGAAGCCTGTGATGTTGCGTTTAACAAAGCTAAGGATGCATTGCTAAATTCTGAAGTTCTAACGCACTTTGATCCATCCTTACCACTGCAATTGGCCTGCGATGCCTCCCCTTATGGAGTGGGAGCAGTCGTGTCACATATTATGCCTTCAGGAGAAGAGAGACCTATTGCTTTTGCTTCACGCACTCTAAGCAAAGCAGAAACTAACTACGCCCAAATCGAACGTGAGGCATTAGGAATTGTTTTTGGAATTCGGAAGTTTCATCAGTACCTGTTTGGGCGAAAATTTACTCTTCTCACAGACCATCGACCTCTGACATCAATTTTTGGACCCTACACAGGCATTCCCCCATTAGCTGCTAGTCGTATGCAACGTTGGGCATTGTTACTTTCAGCACACACATATGAAATCAAATATTGGAAATCCACTCTGCACGGCAATGCAGATGGCCTCTCAAGATTGCCTTTGCTGGTCAAACACCAAGATAGTGCCCAAAAGGAAATCTTCTACTTTGAACAGGTAGAGAATACACCCATCACTGCTACTCAGATAAAGAAGGCAACTCGCGTTGACCCAGTATTGTCCCACGTTATGGACCTGGTGATGCATGGAAAATCTCGACAAACCTCTCCGGTCTCATCCGACCTTGTTCCCTACATGTCCAAGCGGACGGAGTTATCGGTCCAATCTGGTTGTTTGTTGTGGGGGAGACGTGTCATTATTCCACCACCACTGAGATCACAGATGTTAGAACAGCTACATTCCGGTCACTGTGGAATAGTGCGCATGAAGGAAATTGCACGAAGCTATTTTTGGTGGCCTGGACTGGACAGCGCTATTGAAGAGAAGGCAAAAGCTTGTATGTCATGTCAGGGTGTGAGGAATGCACCCCAGTGGGCACCCCTACACCCATGGGACTGGCCTGAAAACCCGTGGCAACGTATTCACGTTGACTTTGCTGGCCCCCTTGAAGGAAGTATGTTCTTGGTGGCAATAGATGCCCATTCTAAATGGCCAGAAGTCTCTATAATGCAGTCCACTTCTGCAGAGAGTACTATCCAAAAATTACGAGGACTCTTTAGTCGTTTTGGTCTGCCAGAACAACTTGTGAGCGACAACGGACCGCAGTTCGTCTCTCAGGAGTTTCAAAATTTTATGAAGGCAAATGGGATACACCACATCACGTCAGCACCATATCATCCGTCCACCAACGGATTAGCTGAAAGATTTGTGCAGACAATGAAAAACGCTTTGAAATCAGCAAGGGCACAACACTCCATTCAAAAGCGTCTGGATACCTTTTTACTTTCCTACAGAAACACACCTCATGCTACGACCCACGCATCTCCGGCCTTTCTAATGATTGGACGACAGCTGCGCACTTGCTTTGATCTGCTGAAACCTTCTGAACCCCGACAAATTGTGCAACATCAGCAGCAATATCAAGTCATCAGACAGGCACCCAGAGCAAAAGACCGAACCTTTAGCCCGGGACAGCCAGTTTTGGCTCGGAATTATACTTCCAGAGCTAAATGGGTTCCGGCCACAGTCATCACTCAAACAGGACCTGTTTCCTACACAGTCCGGACTGCAGAGAATCTTACCTGGTGGCGACATGTAGATCAGCTGTTGCCAGGTCATGCCAGTCCTCAGGACCCATCTGCAGTTGAGGGGTCTGACTTCACCTCTTCTAGTGAGGGACCGAATCACGAGTCACCTGTTTCTGACTGTTCTCCTCCATTACTGCCGGCGGCTGAGATACCCCTTTGCCCAGCACGAGCTGATACCACCTCCTCACCTGTTCGTGCTGCGGACCCTGAGCCCCTAGTGCTTTCGGGTGCAATAACACCAGAAGTTCGCCGTAATCCACCTAGAGACAGAAGGCCTCCTCATTGGCTGGATCTTTAGCTAGGGCGAACCCACGGTTATGGGGCAAAATAATCCCCAGGGTTTAGCCGGGAATGGAGGCAGTCTACCCTCCTTCTCTAGTCTAGTGTGTGTTTTATTTAGGGGATGTTCTTATTAGAGGGGGAGGAATATGTTGTGTATTTGGTTGTCATGGTTTTTGTTGCTATGGCAACTGAGTTAGATTATTATGGGTTAGCTCAACCGGTTTCAACCAGCTGAGTGAGCTCTCTGTATATCTGTAAATAAAATGGAGGTTTTGGTTAGCTGCCTGCTCTCTGGCCTCAAGTGATTGCTTCCTACACCGGCTGCCCCAAGGATATAACAGTATGAACCATGGAAAAGCCTATCAATAAAATCAGTCCCTATATACCCATCTACCTATGATATAGGTAATAATCATAATGCTCGATACAACCATTAGTAAGTCTGTCAATGGTCCAATTGGTGAGGGGATGAAGAAAAGTCATTAAGTGGTATTCAATATTGGGATTGTGTTTCTCAGTTCAGTAAACAGCCAGCATCTTAGGCTGTTATTTGATAGGCAGTACACTCCTTTGATTTACAATTGCCCAATGGCAGTGTATTTAAAACAAAGGGAACTAAAAGTGGAAATATGCATCTCTAACTGAGGTATGGCTGATGGAACTCTAAGATTGGCAACCCATAACAAGTTGTTATGTTTTCCCAGTTGAGTTTTCTTATAATCTATTTGCCTATGGCTCTAGGTTGGCAAGAGAAACCTTTTACATATAGTGTTAAAATATATATTTTTTAAATGGATAAACAACCAGTGGGGCCACTGGACAATCAAGATGCTAAGGGAGCACTCAAGGATGATAAGGCCATTGCAGAGAAATTAAATGAATTCTTTGTATTGGTCTTCACGGCTGATGATGTGATGTAAATTCCCCAACCTGAGCCATTCTTTTTAGGTGACAAATCTGAGGAACTCTCCCAGATTAAGATGTCATTAGAGGAACAAAGTTTTGGAACAAATTGATAAACTAAACAGTAATAAGTCACTAGGACCAGATGGTATTCACCCAAGGGTTCTGAAGGAACTCAAATGTGAAATTGCAGAACTACTAACTGTAGTCCGTAAGCTATCATTTAAATCAACTTCTGTACCAAATGACTGGAGGATAGCTACTGTGAAGACAATTTTTTAAAAGGGCTCTAGAGGTGATCCCATCAATTTCAGGCCAATAAGCCTGACTTCAATACTGGGCAAACTGGTTGAAACTATAGTAAAGAACAAAATTGTCAGACACATAGATGAACATAATTTGTCGGGGAAGAGTCAACATAGTTTTTGTAAAGGGAAATCATGCTTACCAATCTACTAAAATTCTTTAATGGGGTCAACAAGCATGTGGACAAGGGGGATTCAGTGGATATAGAGTACTTAGATTTTCAGAAAGGTAAATAGTGATGTCTCTCAGGGGTCTCTACTGGGACAAGTCCTATTCAATGTATTCATAAATGATCTGGGAAAATGGGTAAGCAGTGAGGTGGCAAAATTTGCAGATAATACAAAACCAATCAGATAGTTAAGTCCCAGACCGACTGCAAAAAACTACAAAGGGATCTCTCAAAACTGGGTGACTGGGCCACAAAATGGCAGATGAAATTCAGTATTTATGTGCAAAGTAATGCAGACTGGAAAACATAACACAACTATACATATAAAAAGATGGGTCTAAATTAGCTGTTACCACTCAAGAAAGAGATCTTGGAGTCATTCTCTGAAAACATCCACTCAATGTGCAGCAGCTGTCAAAAAAGCAAACAGAATGTTGGGTATCATTAAGAAAGGAATAGATAATAAGACAAAAATAACATATTGCCTCTCTATAAATCCATGGTATGCCCACATCTTGAATACTATGTGCAGATGTGGTTGCCCCATCTCAAAAAGATATATTGGAGTTAGAAAAGGTTCAGAAAAGGCAACAAAAATGATTAGGAGTATGGAACGAATGCCATCTTAGGAGAGAATAATAAGACTGGGACTTTTCAGCTTGGAAAAGAGACGACTAAATGGGGATATGATAGAGGTCTATAAAATCATGACTGAAGTGGAGAAAGTAAATAAGGAACTATTATTTACTCCTTCTCATAACATAAGAACTAGGGGTCACCAAATGAAATTAATAGGCAGTAGGTTTAAAACAAATAAAAGGAAGTACTTCTTCACACAACACACAGTCAACCTGTGGAACTCCTTGCCAGAGGATGTTGTGAAGGCCAAGACTCTAACAGGGTTCAAAAAAGAACTAGATAAGTACATGGAGGATAGGTCCATCAATGGCTATTAGCCAGGATGGACAGGGATAGTGTCCCTAGCCTCTGTTTGCCAGAAGCTAGGAATGAGCGACAGGGGATGGATCACTTGATGATTACTTATTCTGTTCATTCCCTCTGGGGCACCTGGCATTGCCACTGTTGGAAGAGAGGATACTGGGCTAGATCGACCTTTGATCTGACCTACTATGGCCGTTCTTATGGATATAGGAGCTTGCCTGGGATCTGTCCAAGAGGAGGTACGCTAAGTGCTGCATTGGGAGGCTATGTTGGTGAGTATCTGAGTGTCTGTTGCGAGGATAGTTTGTCAGTTTGTCAGTTTGACCGTGTGCTTGACTGTTTGTTTGAAAAGTGTGAATTGGGAGTGCTTTGTTCCAGGTGGGCCTTGAGTGGGTCTGACTGTTATGAAAAGGCAGTCAGCAACGAACCAGCTGAGTGGTGAACGGCGGAGGCTAACAGAGGGAGTTCGCCTGGGAGTTCTCCTGGGGAGAGTGCACTGAGGCTTTCATCTTGCGGGCTTTTGTGAGTTGCTGCAACAGAAGGAAGAAATTATGGAAGGTGAGTGTTCAGCTATTGTAACCTGTGCAGGTTGTGCCATGTTTGTCTTTCTTGCATAGGACAGAAGCGACTTTGTCTGTACAAAGTGCAAGCTGGTCTCAATATTGGAAAAGAAGGTTTGAGGTCTGTAGAAACAAGTATTGAGCCTGCATTGCATAAGAGAAAATGAAGATTTCCTGGACCGATGTCAGGATATGCTTCTACGGGCACAACATTCTTAAGAATCGGAGCAGGCTGTGCAGAGGGATGGTGAAGAAATTTGGAGCATGTGACCTTCATTGCATTGCTAGTTATTTCATTACATTTCACCTCATTATTGATATACAATGCTACTCCCCCACCTTTACCTTTGCATTGGTCTTTCCTAAACAGCACATACCCTTCCATACCTGTACTCTAGTCATGGCTACCGTTCCACCATGTTTCGGTTATTCCTACGATATCCGGTTTCAATTCTCGGACCAAGAGCTCCAGTTCCTCCATTTTATTACCTAAGCTTCTCGCATTGGTGAACAAACATCCTAATTTTTGCTGTTGGACTCCTCTCACTATTTTCACCCAACTCGGTAGGGACACAGTACTACCAGCATGACCTGTAGATCTAGTATCCGTCCCCCCCCTCTTCCTTACACCTGCCTGTCCCCCTCTGGCTATATCTGTTGTTATCTTGTTGTTCTCACTCCCAATGTATAAATTTGGCGTGGAGAGCACCAGGACCTCTCCCAACCGTCTCCCCCCAGTGTCTAGTTTAAAGCTCTTTTAATCAGATGACCCAGCCTCCCTCCTAGAAGTCTACTTCCTTCCCTACTTAGGTGGAGCCCATCCCGTGAGAACAGTTGTCTGTCCCCAAAAGCCTCCCAGTGCCCATACATCCCAAAGCCCTCCTTGTAACACCACTCCCTCAGCCAACTGTTAATTGTCACGATTCTCTCACCCCATTGGCGTCCTTCCCTAGGGACAGGTAGGATCCCACTGAAGATCACCTGAGCCTCAATTTCCTTGAGCGTCTTACCCAACCTGGCATAGTCTCCCTTGATCCTGTCTAGCGAGAATCTAGCAGTGTCATTCGTTCCCACATGAAGGATGACCAAAGGGTTCTTACCTGCTCCTCTTAGGATCCTTTTCAACCTCAGGTCCACATCCCGTATTTTAGCGCCCGGTAGACAGCACACCCTTCTGTTCTCCGGATCGGCCCTGGTCACAGGCCTGTCCAACCTTCTCAGTATCGAATCCCCAATCACGTAGACCTGCCTTTGCCTGGGGATAGTGCAGTCCTCTAACCTATCCCCCGTCCCCCCTCGTTGCACGCTCCTTCCATTCCTATCATCCCTTGTGGTTCCCCTTAAGCCATCCTGTAACCTCCCTGGGCCCAAACTTGGTGCTGTCTCCATAGACTCCTCCCCTCTTTCTATGGGACTGGCCGCTCGTCTCTTTTTCCTTGGCCTCCCACCGTCAGCTACCATCCGCTTTACCCCTTCCTCATTCTCCAAACCTTCAAACCTGTTCCTTAGCTGTATTTCCCCCTCACTGGCTCTCCTTTTCCTCGGCCTGCTTCTCACGGTCACATGCTTCCACCGCCCATCTTCCTCGTCTGGTGGTCCCCCCTCGTTGGCCTTAGCCCCTGCTCCCCCCTGTGCCCCTGGGCGTTCCCCTTCAGTTACTGCTTGCCATTGCTCCATCAGCTGCTCGAACCCCCTTCTATTCTCTATCAGGGTTTCTACCTGCAGCTCTAGGCCCTGGATCTTTTCCTCCAGCAGCTCTATTAGGCGACACTTCATGCATACATAGTACTGTTCTGGGTCCCCCGCTAGGACCAGGTACATACTGCAGCTGCTGGATGCTCTCATCCTCGGTGTATCCTCCACGGCTTGGCTCATGGCTGCTGCTGTCCCGGCCTCGCTCGGTGCTTGTACCTGGGGAACACAGGGGACACGGCGCCGCCCTCTTCCACCTCCCCCTGCAAACTCCCACTCAAACTCCCCTGTTTGCTGGCTCCTGTGCCGCTGCTCGCAGCTGTGCCGCTGCCTGGCTGGGCGGCCGCTTTTATAGGCCCCTCCTAGCCTGGCTCCACCCCCTAATCAGGGCTCAGCCTATCCAGGCTCGGCTGCCCCTTCAGCAGTCTGCCCCTCCGGGCCTCTACAGAGAGATACAAACACTACACAAACAGACGCAAAGACACTCACCTGCTCCTCCAATGGGAACTCCCACTCAAACTCCCCTGTTAGCAGCCCTGTTTGCTGGCTCCTGTGCCGCTGCTAGCATGACCCATTGAAAGATGGTGGGCCTTGAGTGGGCCTGACTGTTATAAAAAGGGAGTCAGCAGTGAATCAGCTGAGCGGCGAACAGCGGAGGCTAACAGAGGGAGTTTGCCTGGGATCTGTCCGAGAGGAGGTACACTAAGTGCTGCATTGCGGGGAGGCTATGTTGGTGAGTATCTGAGGGCTAGTCTACACTTACCGTCCGGGTCGACGCGGTGAGTTCGACTTCTCGGAGTTCGAACTATCGCGTCTGATCTAGACGCGATAGTTCGAACTCCGGAAGAGCCGCGGTCGACTCCGGTACTCCACAACTGCAAAAGGCGGTGGCGGAGTCGACCTTGGAGCCACGGACTTCGATCCCGCGGCGTCTGGACGGGTAAGTAGTTCGAACTAGGGTACTTCGAGTTCAGCTACGCTATTCACCATGGGATGCCCTGAGTGTCTGTTGTGGGGACAGTTTGTCAGTTTGACCATATGCTTGATTGTTTGTTTGAAAAGTGTGAATTGGGAGTGCTTTGTTCCAGGTGGGCCTTGAGTGGGCCTGACTGTTATAAAAAGGCAGTCAGCAGCGAACCAGCTGAGTGATGAACAGCGGAGGCTAACAGAGGGAGTTTGCCTGGGAGTTTGCCTGGGGAGAGCGCACTGAGGCTTTCATCTTGCAAGCTTCTCTGAGTATTTATTGCAACAGCTGAGGAAGCTCTTAGAAGGAAGGTAATATGGAAGGTGAGCGTTCAGCTGTTGTAACCTGCACAGGTTGTGCCATGTTTGTCTTTCTTCCACAGATTAGAAGCAACTTTGTCTGTACAAAGTGCAAGCTGGTCTCCATATTGGAAGAGAAGGTTTGAGGTCGGAGAAACAAGTATCAACCCTGCGTTGCATAAGAGAAAATGAAGATTTCCTGGACAGACATCAGGATATGCTTCTACGGAAACATTGTTCTGAAGAATCAGAGCAGGCTGCACAGTGGGGACAGAGGTACGGTGAAGAAATTTGGCAGTATGTGACTGCCAGAAGAAGAAAGAGGAGCATCCATGTACCAGCAATGGAGATACAGGTGAGCAAGCGTTTTCGTGTTCTCTCCACAGGTACTAATGTGGAGAGTGGACTAGATGATACATCTGAAAGAAGGGATTAGAAGGAGACTCCACCAATTGGAAGGGATGAGATGCTCTGTCCTAGGGATGGGGGTTCCACAACCGCCACACCCAAGAGAAGGAGGCGGGTGATGGTGGTTGGGGACTCCCTCCTCAGGGGGACTGAGTCATCTATCTGCCACTCCACCCAAGAAAACCAAGGCGTCTGCTGCTTGCCAGGAGCTAGGATTCACAATGTGACAGAGAGACTGCCAAGACTCATCAAGCACTCCGGTCACTATCCCTTCCTGTTTCTCCACATGGGCACCAATGATACTGCCAAGAATGACCTTGAGCAGATCACTGCAAACTACGTGGCTCTGGGAAGAAGGATAAAGGAGTTTGAGGTGCAAGTGGTGTTCTCGTCCATCCTCCCTGTGCAAGGAAAAGGCCTGGGTAGAGACCGTCAAATTGTCGAAGTCAATGAATGGCTACTCAGGTGGTGTCAGAGAGAAGGGTTTGGATTCTTTGACCATGGGATGGTGTTCTCAGAAGGAGGACTGCTAGGCAGAGACGGGCTCCACCTAATGAAGGGAGAGAAGAGCATCTTTGCAAGCAGGCTGGCTAACCTAGTGAGGAGGGCTTTAAACTAGGTTCACCAGGGGAAGGAGACCAAAGCCCTGAGGTAAGTGGGGAAATGGGATACCGGGAGGAAGCACGAGCAGGAGAGTGCAAGAAGGGAGGACTCCTGTCTCAGACTGAGAAAGTGGGACAATCAGCGAGTTATCTTACATGCCTATACACAAATGCAAGAAGCCTGGGAAACAAGCAGGGAGAACTGGAAGTCCTGGCACAGTCAAGGAACTATGATGTGACTGGAATAACAGAGACTTAGTGGGATAACTCACATGACTGGAGTACTGTCATGGATGGATATAAACTGTTCAGGAAGGACAGGCAGGGCAGAAAAGGTGGGGGAGTTGCACTGTATGTAAGAGAGGAGTATGACTGCTCAGAGCTCCAGTATGAAACTGCAGAAAAACCTGAGAGTCTCTGGATTAAGTTTAGAAGTGTGAGCAACAAGGGCGATGTCGTGGTGAGAGTCTGCTACAGACCACGAGACCAGGGGGATGAGGTGGACGAGGTTTTCTTCCAGTAACTAGCAAAAGTTACTAGATCGCAGGCCTGGGTTCTCATAGGAGACTTTAATCACCCTGATATCTGCTGGGAGAGCAATACAGCGGTGCACAGACAATCCAGGACGTTTTTGGAAAGTGTAGGGGACAATTTCCTGGTGCAAGTTCTCGAGGAACCAACTAGGGGCAGAGCTCTTCTTGACCTGCTGCTCACAAACCGGGAAGAATTAGTAGGGGAAGCAAAAGTGGATGGGAACCTGGGAGGCAGTGACCATGAGATGGTTGAGTTCAGGATCCTGACACAAGAAAGGAAGGAGAGCAGCAGAATATGCATCCTGGACTTCAGAAAAGCAGACTTTGACTCCCTCAGGGAACTGATGGGCAGGATCCCCTGGGAGAATAAAATGAGGGGGAAAGAAGTCCAGGAGAGGTGGCTGTATTTTAAAGAATCCTTATTGAGGTTGCAGGAACAAACCATCCCGATGTGTAGAAAGAATAGTAAATATGGCAGGACACCAGCTTGACTTAACAGTGTAATCCTTGCTGATCTTAAATGCAAAAAAGAAGCTTACAAGAAGTGAAAGATTGGACAAATGACCAAGGAGGAGTATAAACATATTGCTCAGGCATGCAGGAGTGAAATCAGGAAGGCCAAATCACACTTGGAGTTGCAGCTAGCAAGAGATGTTAAGAGTAGCAAGAAGAGTTTCTTCAGGTATGTTAGCAAAAAGAAGAAAGTCAAGGAAGGTGTTGGCCCCTTACTGAATGAGGGAGGCAACCTAGTGACAAATGATGTGGAAAAAGCTAATGTACTCAATGCTTTTTTTGCCTGTCTTCACGAACAAGGTCAGCTCCCAGACTACTGCACTGGGCAGCACAGTATGGGGAGGAGGTGACCAGCCCTCTGTGGAGAAAGAATGGTTCGGGACTATATAGAAAAAGTGGACTAGCACAAGTCCATGGGGCCGGATGTGCTGCAGCTGAGGGTGCTAAAGGAGTTGGAAGATGTGATTGCAGAGCCATTGGCCATTATCTTTGAAAATTCATGGTGATCGGGGGAGGTCCTGGATGACTGGAAAAAGGCTAATGTAGTTCCCATCTTTAAAAAAGGGAAGAAGGAGGATCCGGGGAACTACAGGCCAGTCAGGCTCACCTCAGTCCCTGGAAAAATCATGGACCAGGTCCTCAAGGAATCAATTCTGATGCACTTAGAGGAAAGGAAAGTGATCAAGAACAGTCAGCATGAATTCACCAAGGGTAAGTCATGCCTGACTAATCTAATTGCCTTCTATGATGAGATAACTGGGTCTGTGGATAAAGGGAAAGCAGTGGATGTGTTATTCCTTGACTTTAGCAAAGCTTTTGATAGTCTCCCACAGTATTCTTGCAAGCAAGTTAAAGAATTATGGGCTGGATGAATGGACTATAAGGTGGATAGAAAGTTGGCTAGATCGTCGGGCTCAACGGGTAGTGATCAATGGCTCCATGTCTAGTTGGCAGCCAGTATCAAGCGGAGTGCCCCAAGGGTCGGTCCTGGGGCCGGTTTTGTTCAATATCTTCATTAATGATCTGGAGGATGGCATGGACTGCACTCTCAGCAAGATTGCAGATGACACTAAACTGGGAGGAGTGGTTGATACGTTGGAGGGTAGAGATAGAATACAGAGGGACCTAGACAAATTAGAGGATTGAGCCAAAAGAAACCTGATGAGGTTCAACAAGGACAAGTGCAGAGTCCTGCACTTAAGATGGAAGAATCCCGTTCACCGTTACAGACTAGGGACCGAATGGCTAGGAAGCAGTTCTGCAGAAAAGGACCTAGGAGTTACAGTGGACGAGAAGCTGGATATGAGTCAACAGTGTGCCCTTGTTGCCAAGAAGGCTAATGGCATTTGGGGCTGTATAAGTAGGGGCATTGCCAGCAGATGGAGAGACGTGATCATTCCCCTCTATTCGACATTGGTGAGGCCTCATCTGGAGTATATATAAACTGGACACTAGGAAGTTTAGACTTTAAATTAGATGAAGGTTTCTAACCATTAGAGGAGTGAAGTTCTGGAACAGCCTTCCAAGGGGAGTAGTGGGGGCAAAAGACATATCTGGCTTCAAGATTAAGCTTGCTAAGTTTATGGAGGGGATGGTATGATGGGATAGCTTAATTTGGCAATTGATCTTTGATTATCAGCAGGTAAGTATGCCTAGTGGTCTGTGATGGGATGTTAGATGGGGTGGGATCTGAGTTACTACAGAAAATTCTTTCCTGGGTGCTGGCTGTTGAGTCTTGCCCACATGCTCAGGGTTTAAGTGATCACCATATTTGGGGTCGGGAAGGAATTTTCCTCCAGGGCATATTGACAGAGGCCCTGGAGGTTTTTCTCCTTCCTCTGCAGCATGGGGCACGGGTCACTTGCTGGAGGATTCTCTGCAGCTTGAGATCTTCCAACCACAATTTGAGGACTTCAATAACTCAGACATAGGTTAGGTGATTGTTACAGGGGTGGGTGGGTGAGATTCTGTGCCCTGCGTTGTGCAGGAGCTCGGACTAGATGATCATAATGGTCCTTTCTGACCTTAAAGTCTATGAGTCTATGAGTACTGTGTCCGGTTTTGGGCCCCACACTACAAGAAGTATGTGGAAAAATTGGAAAGAGTCCAGTAGAGGGCAACAGAAATTATTAAGGAGCTGGAGCACATGACTTATGAGGAGAGGCTGAGGGAACTGGGATTGTTTAGTTTGCAGAAGAGAAGAGTGAGGGGGGGATTTGATAGCTGCTTTCAACTACCTGAAAGGGCATTCCAAAGAGGATGGATCTAGGCTGTTCTCAGTGGTACCAGATGACAGAACAAGGAGTAATGGTCTAAAGTTACAGTGGGGAAGGTTTAGATTGGATATTAGGAAAAACTTTTTCACTAGGAGGGTGGTGAAGCACTGGAATGAGTTACCTAGGCAGGTGGTGGAATCTCCTTCCTTAGAGGTTTTTAAGTCAGGCTTGACAAAGCCCTGGCTGGGATGATTTAGTTGGGAATTGGTCCTGCTTTATCAGGGAATTGGACTAGATTACCTCCTGAGGTCCCTTCCAACCCTGAGATTCTATGATTGTTGGTTTTTTTAGCATATTACTGCAGTTGAAGTGGGAAGGGGTTAACTGAGCAGCTGTGGATGAAGTGAACTTTCAAAAGCACTCCAAAATTCACTTTCTTCTTTTCTTTTTTTAATAACTGTGTAATGTGTCTGGATTTTAGGACATTGATGCTTGCAGTGAAATAAAAAATTAAATCTGTCCTTTTTAGTCCTGACAATATAAAAAGTGCTAGGAGAATGTAGTACACAGAAGCCATTATTGCATCCATGAAAGGACCTGAGTAAATAAATCCCCCAAACACCAGCTTTATATGCCACAGGTTTCCAAAGGAAATCTTTGCAAAAATATATATTTCTGCTTTTCTTTTTGTGATTGGTATGTGACACTGCTATCTATGGAGCCTGGGAAGATACTATGAAGTGAATGTGTAATCATCCCTCAGTGTGCTGACTATAGGCTTCTCTTTCAAAACAAGAACAACATTTCCCTTTTTACATATGTGTGTTTTTGTATAGGTGTACTATCTGAGTGGAATTACTGAAGCAAGTTGTAAATGAGAAAATGTATGAAAGAGAAGTAAAGATCAGTGAAGAAACAAAACCAAACAAAAAAGAGAGAGTGCAGTGCAAACACTACAGTGCCATGAAGTGCATTCCTGCTGTGCTTTGCTGTGCTGTAGTATGCAGCATTGTGCCAAGAAATCACAACTCTCCTGTGTTGTGAAATCAGTAGTGTATCATATTATGCCAGGCAATCACTGTAGGGTTGTCCAAATGTTACACTGTATTGTACAATCACTGCTGTCTCATACAAGATATCTAAGCATTGCCATGTTATGTTGTGCAACCACTGTCGTGACATTCTCTTCCATGCAATTACTTATTTGTTGTGTAATGACTGCAATACTATGTCATGTTGTCCAGTCACCACTGTTTTGCTATGCCATGCTGTGCAGTGCAATCCCTACTGCAACATGCCATTCTAGTATGTGTTTTGTCATGCAGTCTCTGCTGTGCCTTGCCACACAGTCACTGCTGTACTGTTGTGTTGTGCAACTACTGCTGTAGTGCCTTGCACTCACTGTTGTATTGTGCAATCATTGTATCATCAGTGCTGTTTGATTACTGCTTTTTATACAGAGAAGTTCAATGTTCAATTCAAACTCAACCAGAAAGGCCCATCAGTGTCATGAACAAAGCAGGATAAATGCTTCTACCTATAAAACATATTTTTCCACTAGTAATTAGCATAGGGGTATCAAGCAAAATGCTCTAGACAGAAGTCAGATTAATCACTGATAGCACAGCTCATAGCATTGATTAACAAGCTTGGCCAAACTTCTCTGTGAGCAAGTAATATTTTAGCCTTAAACCTTATTTAGTCTTGCCAGAACTGGGCTGTCTTGGTTAAATCTAATAGCATGGTAGAGAAAACCTCTGTAAAGAGATATTTTGGGGCTTTTAGATATATAATTATTTACATTCAACTGAGAAGTTTTCTGATATTCTGGTTCTATGGACCCATTCTCAGAGCTTTTTATCTGCTAGTAATTGTTGTATCTTTTAAAACATTAACGCAAAGCAATTCAATGTGCTGTTTTCACGGGTTCAGTATTCAATATATTTTCCTGCCAGATCTCTCATTCCTTCTCCTCTCTATAGCTCTCAGATGGAAACAGATCAGTTTAGCATTACATTTTCCTCATGTAGCGCAAGAGCCAAAGTCCACTGAAGTCCAAGAGAAGACTCCCATTGACTTCAAAACGTTTGAGGCTCTTGCAACACAAATAAAATCATGTTGAAGAAAGTGCTCATGATGCATAATGTTTGTTATCCTTTATTCCAGAGGCTTTCCCCTCTTGCCTCACAGCTTGCTCACTGTGTGCATTCAGGATCCCAGGTGAATGGAAAATGGAAAATCAAGAAGCTCATGAACTAGTTTTCTCAAGATTTTCAGGAGTTATTCTCTGAGGGGCAAGATATGCAGGGGGAAGAAAGGGTGAATGCAACTCCTATACAGTGCAGAGACCCCCAGCAGATCAGCATATAAGGGGCAGGAAGGGTGAGAGATCCTCCACTGTGGAGATCAACACATATGGGAACTATGTAAGTGCCCTACATATCACTCTATCTGGTCACTCTACCTGATCAGGTAGTAGGGAATTCTTCCCCTCTTTCTCATCAGACACCTTCTCCAGGATCCACCCTGGCTACCTGGCCCAGGCACTGGGGTCTGAAATTTAGCCTTATAGAGTTCACTGCTCTGGAGAACAATTTGTATCCAATGTAGATTGATTAGAATAGGTAGTCTGATAAATGGCATTCGCTCTCTACCACTTATTGTGTTTCTGTCAAGGATGGCTTAGATGATAAATTAATTTTTATACTATACCAATTTCAATGTGATGCCCTTTCCTAAAAATGTACCCAGACCTTTTGGATTGATACACACCTCTTAAAATGAATGACTTGGGAAATGAATCCCCTATTCTAGTGTTGTTCATAGAAATACATTCTGCTTGAATTGATTTAGCTGCTTTCTCCCT
Source organism: Mauremys mutica (assembly GCF_020497125.1). Lineage (NCBI taxonomy): Eukaryota > Metazoa > Chordata > Testudines > Geoemydidae > Mauremys > Mauremys mutica. The sequence continues at coordinate 173,526,986 of NC_059073.1, forward strand.
TCCCCTGTTTCTAAACAAACAACTGTGATTTAACAACTAATAATATGGAGACTCTTTATCCATAACTGGACCAGTATCTTTCGATAGTTAAAATAATCAGCATTAATATATGGGGATTTAAAATGTGTCCACAGAGCAACTACTGATTGATAAAGAGGCCTACAATTCCATACAGCATGCACTGCTCATGTGCAATATATTGTATTGTTTATATAGTATTATTTAATTCTATTGTGGTAGCAAATAGAGGCCATTGCCCTATTGTGCTAGTCAATATACAAACATATAACAAAGAGACTGACTCTGCTATTTTAAATACATAACAAGCTGTTGACACTGCTAGAAAACTATACTTCTAGTGTGCTTTAATCTTCACTCGGTGGAGTAACTCACATGACTGGAGCACTGTCATGGATGGGTATAAACTGTTCAGGAAGGATAGAGAAGAGAGGGGAGAAAAGGTGGAGGAATTGCACTGTATGTAAGAAAGCGGTATGATTGCTCAGAGTTCCAGTATGAAACTGGAGAAAAGCCTGTTGAGAGTCTTTGGGTTAAGTTTAGAGACAAGAGCAACAAGGATGATGTTGTGGTGGGTGTCTGCTATAGACCACCAGACAAGGAGGATGAGGTAGACAAGGCTTTCTTCGGACAACTAATGGAAGTTTCCAGATCACAGGCTCTGGTTCTCATGGGGGACTTCAATCACCCTGACATCTCTAGGAGAGCAATACAGCAGTGCACAGACAATCCAGGAAGTTTTTCGAGAGTGTTGGGGACAACTTCCTGGTGCAAGTGCTGGAGGAACCAACTACAGGCCGTGCATCTCTTGACTTGCTGCTCACAAACAAGGAAGAATTGGTAGGGGAAGTAGAAGTGGGTGGCAATCTGGGCAGCAGTGACCATGAGATGGTTGCGTTCAGGATCCTGACAAAAGGAAGAAAGGAGAGCAGAAGAATATGGACCCTGGACTTCAGAAAAGCAGACTTTGACTTCCTCAGGGAACTGCTGGGCAGGATATCCTGGGAGGCTAATATGAGGGAGAAAGGAGTCGAGGAGAGCTGGCTGTATTTCAAAGAAGCCTTATTGAGGGTACAAGAACAAACCAGCCCAATGTGCAGAAAAAATAGCAAATATGGCAGGTGACCAGTTTGGCTTAACAGAGAAATCTTCAGTGATCTTAAACACAAAAAGGAAGCTTACAAGAAATGGAAACTTGGACAGATGACTAGGGAGGAGTATAAAAATATTGCTTGAGCATACAGGGGTGTAATCAGGAAGGCCAAAGCACAATTGGAGTTGCAACTAGCAAGGGATGTGAAGGGTAACAAGAAGGGTTTCTCCAAGTATGTTAGCAACAAGAAGAAGGTCAGGGAAAGTGTGGGACCCTTACTGAATGGTGGAGGCAAATTAGTGACAGATGATGTAGAAAAAGCTGAAGTACTCAGTGATTTTTTTGCCTCGGTCTTTACAGACAAGGTCAGCTCCCAAGTGCTGCACTGGGCAGCACACTATGGGGAGGAGGTGAGCAGCCATCAGTGGTCAAAGAACAGGTCAAAGACTATTTAGAAAAGCTGGACATGTGCAAGTCCATGGGCCCGGATATGCTGCATCCAAGGGTGCTGAAAGAGTTGGCTGATGTGATTGCAGACCCATTGGCCATTATCTTTGAAAATTTGTGGCAATTGTGGGAGGTCCCGGATGATTGAAAAAAGGCAAATATAGTGCCCATCTTTTAAAAAGGGAAGAAAGAGAATCCGGGGAACTACAGACCAGTCAGTCTCACCTCAGTCCCTGGAAAAATCATATAGCAGGTTCCCAAGGAAACCATTTTGAAGCACTTGGAGGAGAGGAAGTTGATCAGGAACAGTCAACATGGATTCACCAAAGACAAGTCATGCCTGACCAACCTGATTGCCTTCTATAAGGAGATAACTGGCTCTGGGGATATGGGGAAAGCAGTGGACGTGATAAACCTTGACTTTAGCAAAGCTTTTGATATGGTCTCCCACAGTATTCTTGCCAGCAAGTTAAAGAAGTATGGGCTGGATGAATGGACTATAGGGTGGAGAGAAAGCTGGCTAGATCGTTGGGCTCAACGGGTAGTGATCAACGGCTTGATGTCTAGTTGGCAGCCGGTATCAAGCGGAGTGCCCCATGGATTGGTCCTGGGGCTGGTTTTGTTCAACATCTTCATTAATGATCTGGCTGATGGGATGGATTGCACCGTTAGCAAGATTGCAGATGACCTTAAACTTGGGGGAGAGGTAGATGCGCTGGAGGATAGGGATAGGGTCCAGAGTGACCTAGACAAATTAGAGGATTGGGCTAAAAGAAATCTGATGCTGTTCAAAAAGGACAAGTGCATAGTCCTGTACTTAGGACAGAAGAATCCCATGCACTGCTAAAGGCTGGGGACTGACTGGCTAAGGGGCAGTTCTGCAGAAATGACCTGGGAATTACAGTGGATGAGAATCTGGATATGAGTCAACAGTGTGCCCTTGTTCACAAGAAGGCTAATAGCATATTGGGCTGCATTGGTAGAAGAATTGCCAGCAGATTCAGGGAAGTGATTATTCCCCTCTATTTGGCACTGATGAGGCCACATCTGGAGAATTGCGTCGAGTTTTGGGCCCCCCACTACAGAAAGAATGTGGAGAAATTGGAGAGAGTCCAATAGAGGGCAATGAAAATGATTAGGGGGATTGGGAACATGATTTATGAGGAAAGGCTGAAGGAACTGGGATTGTTTAGTCTCCAGAAGAGAAGGGTGTGGGGTGGGATATGATAGCTGCTTTCAACTACCTGAAAGGGGGTGTAGCAAGGTGGACCTCTGCTCCTGCCCTGAAGGGGTTAAAAACAGCCCCGGGGAAGGGGCTGTGGCTGGAGAAAGCAGCTTTTAAGCTGGGCTGATTGGGAAGTGGCTGCAGCTGGGCCACGCCCCAATCAGGCCCAGCTGGCCCCTATAAGAGGCTATGAGCCAGAAGCCCAAGCAGAGAGTCTCTCTCTAGCTGTAGAGGGAGATGGGCCTGGCTGCAGGGAGCTAGACCGGGTACGTGAGTAAAGCAGGGCTGGGGGAAGGCAGAGTAGCTGGGGAGCTCCAGCCTGGGAAGCCCCAGGCTGCAGCCTAGCATTGGGCTAACAGGTACTGGGGGTTGCAGAGGCAGCCCAGTGGTAGGCCAAAGCAGCAGGTCCAAACCCTCCTTGCCAGTGATGAATAGGCTGATACTGCAGTCTGCCCCAGGACGTGGGGCTAGACAATGACTGGCAGTAGCCTGATACTGAGGCAAGGTGGGGATAGAGGGTGGGGGTTCCCTGGAGAGGGGAGATCGAGAGAGAAAGGGGTTACTGCCAGGGGCAGCACCCCATGTAAAATGGCATCGGAGTCCAGGGAGGGACTCGGGGCCAGAGGACAGGCGGATCACCAGCCTTCAGAGAGCGCTCCAGGGCTGGAATGAGCTAATTCCAGAGGACAACCAGCAGGAGGCGCCACAGGGCTGAGTCCGGCCCATCTACAGGGGGGTTCCAAAGAGGATGGAGCTAGGCTGTTCTCAGTGGTGGCAGATGACAGAACAAGGAGCAATGACCTCAAGTTGCAGTGAGGGAGATCTAGGCTGGATATTAGAAAAAGCTTTTTCACTAGGAGGGTGGTGAAGCACTGGAATGGGTTACCTAGGGAGGTGGGTATCTCCTTCCTTAGAGGCTTTTAAGGTCAGGCATGACAAAGCCCTGGCTGGGATGATTTAATTGGGGTTGGTCCTGCTTTGAGCAGGAGGTTGGACTAGATGACCTCCTGAGGTCTCTTCCAACCCTAATCTTCTATGATTCTATAATTCATATTAAAGTGTCCTAAAATACAATTTGAACAATAACAATGAGGAGTCCGATGGCAGCTTAAAGACTAATAGATTTATTTCAGCATAAGCTTTCATGGGTACAAAACCCCACTTCTTTAGATGCATAGAGTGAAAATTACAGATACAGGCATAAATACACTGGCACATGAAGAGAACTGAGTTACTGTACAAGTAGAGAACCAGTGCTGACAAGGCCAATTCAATCAGAGTGGATGTGGTTCACTTCCAATAATTGATGAGGAGGTGTCAATACCAAGAGAGAGAAAATTGCTTTTGTAGTGAGACAGCCACTCCGAGTCCCTATTCAAGCCCAAATTAATGGTGTTAAGTTGACACAATAGACTCTAAGAGTTCAGAGTCATTGGGCATACTGTAGTATGATCTATGTTTATTAGTGTTTTATACACTTCTACTGATATCAGTTTTTCCTATTTTCTTAACTACCAAAAACTAAAGCAAAAAACAAAAGGAAATCCACAAAAATCCATAAACCATAAAGTAATACACCTCTACCCCAATATAACACAACCTGATATAACACAAATTTGGATATAACGCGGTAAAGCAGTGGTCCAGGGAGGGTGGGGCTGCGCACTCCAGTGGATCAAAGCAAGTTCAATATAACGCAGTTTCACCTATAACACGGTAAGATTTTTTGGCTCCCGAGGACAGCGTTATATCGGGGTAGAGGTGTATTAATCTTGATTTAATGCAATGATGGCAAAATTCAGAAGGTTCTTTTCTTAGGTTCATAAAAAAATGTTTAAAGTTTATTTGAACTCATCCAACCCTTTTTGATCTGGAAATTGGGCTGTAAATTTTATTAATGCAAACTTTTCTGTGGGATTTTCTGCAACTGTTGATTGAATTGGATGGAAATGTTGCAAATGTATGTATTTGTTGATATTTTGAGTCCTTTGACTTTTTGGTCCCAGCAAGTCTTGAGGCTGGCTCATTTCTAAACCACAAAATGATGGAAATTCATAGTTAAAACAGCCATTTCATCCTTAGCTCTCTCCAGTGCAGAATATGTGCATATGTGGCACGTAACATCAGTCACTGATCTCAAGCTCCTGTAAAGTCAAAGTACAAGAGCGTGAGCTAAGCCTGAAGTCAAAGCCTTTGCTGATGCTCTTATTTTGGATTATTTTCCTTACTTTAAATCCTATAGATTTAGTACATAGGTTTTTTGCATCCAATATATAAATAAATACAAAAAATGTCAGTGCATCATTAAGATAAAATTTTAAAAATGCAAAAATTAAGGTTGTTAGAACAACATTACCACAGTCACATTGTACAGGTGTGGTATTTTCTAATTTTATGTTTCTGATTCTCTAGGTATTTTAATATATTTAGGCCAGCATTGCGTGGATGCACCAGAGAAGGAAAAGGTTTAGGGAGAATCCTCCCAGTATATCTCTTAAAAGACAGACATGGTTTATAGCAAAGGCAATTTAAGCTAGATATTAACAAAAACTTTCTAACTACAAGGATAGTTAAATTCTCAAATAGTCTTCTAAGGGAGGTTGTCAAATCCCCATCACTAGAGGTTTTTAAGAACAGGTTGGACAAACACCTGTCAGGAATTATCTAGGTTTTCTTGGTTCTGCCTTAGTGCAGGGGGCTGGACTCGATAACTTCTCAAGATCCCTTTCAGACCTACATTTGTATGATTCTATAATAATTTGGGTGCAAGAGTTTAGGTGTAGAGCTGGCCAGAGGACGACTAATCTGTTTCATGGCAACTTCCGAGGTTGTGAAATTTCATTCCACATTTGAAGGAAATCAGAACCTTTTGATGTTGCCACAAAAAATAGAACTGTGTCAAAATGTCAGTTTTCAGACCAAAACCTGAACTTTTTTTTAAAGAGGAAAGAAGGTGTGTATGTGTTGGTTTGTGCACTAGCCTGGGATATGGAAGACACAGATTCAAGCCCCTTCTCTCTCTGATTTCATAGTAGAGTTTTTTAGTTCAGACCACTCTCTATCAAGCAGAGCAATCCTGAAGTTGGGACTCCCACATCCTAGGCTAGTGCCCTAACCAGCAAACTATGGAGTGTAAGGGGCTCGCTCTCTCTCCACCAATCCCTTCCTGACTAAAACTTCATTGAAACATTTAGGCATCCATGAAACATTTCAGCTTAGATGAAACAGCATGCAAGTTTGCTGAAAATGTTCTGAACAGTTTTGCTTAGGAGCCTGAGGGAGTAGGAAGAGGGGTGGATCAATTGTCACTGTTCCTGAGGGAGCTTCTGGTGAGATAGAATGGACTAAAAAAAATAGCTGTCCATGGGGAATTGTTGAATAGGGGTGTTTCTTATGGCGTCCCCAGGGATCGATACCAGGCCTGATCCTATTCAACATTTTCAACAATGATCTGGAAGAAAATAAAAATCACTGTTAATAGAATTTGTGGATGACACAAAGATTGATAGAGTGATAAATGATGAGTACAGGGCAGTCATACAGGCTGAACTAGGTCATTTGGTAAGTTGATCATTCAAACAAAATGTGTTTTAATACAGCCAAATGCAAAGTTATACATCTAGGAACAAGGAATGCATATCACACCTACAGTATGATGGACTGTATCCTGAAAGCAGTGACTCTGAAAAGAATTCAGGGGTCATAGTGGACAAACAACTGAACACCAGCTCCCAGTACAATACTATGGCAAAAAGGTCTAATGAGATCCCTGGATGTATACACACGAAAGCAGTGAATAGAACTAAGGAGGTGATTTCACCTTTGTATAGGGCATTAGTCAGACTGATACTGGAATACTGCATACAGTTCTGGTGTTCACATATTAAAAAGGATGCTGAAAAACCAGAGACAGTGCAGAAGAGTCACAAAAATGATTGCCTTATACTGAGAGACTTAAAGAGCTCTCTTTAGGTTATCACAAAAGAGGATTCAGAGGTAACTTGATTACACTGTGTAAGTATCTTCTTCACATGGAGAAAATGCTGGATTCTAAAGAGTTTGTTTATGTAGCAGAGAAAGGCATAACAAGAATCAGTGGCTGGAAGCTGAAGTCAGACAAATTCAAATTAGAAATGAGGCACAATTTTTTAACAATCAGGGTTACTAACCATTGAAACAAACTACCAAGGTAAGTGGTGGATTCTCCATCTCTTGATGTCTTGAAATCAGTGGATGCTTTTCTGGAAAATATGCTTTAGACAAACACAAGTTATTGGGCTCAATACAGGCACAACTGGGTAAAATTGAATGGCCTGTGATATACAGGAGATGAGACTAGATGATCTCATTGTCCCTTCTGCCCTTAAACTTTCGGAATCTATGTATCTATCCCACCCTGTAGTGTGCACTGACAAATGCCAGTAGGGCAGCTATGTGAGTGAGCACAGGCTACACCTTTCACAATGTCTTCACCCTTCATGGTTTTCCCCATCCCCTCTCTCAAAGCTCCTACTCTAGGATTTTCCAAAAAAGGGAACCTAAAATTAGTCTCCTAAATCTATACTTAGGCAACTAAACAAGCAGCCTAATGTTGACAGAACTGAGCACCCAGCCACTCCCAGTGAAATCACACAGTATATCTGTGATGGCTGCATCTTGGAAATGAAAAAAGACAGAACGTTAATGTATTGAAATGAAAAGTTAAAAAGTGCATGATAATGTAAAATGGAGAAAAAATTGTGGGCATGCCTGAAAAGTTAAGAGATTCACAATATTCCTTGCCTATTATTTTTTTCTGGCCCTATTGTCAGTGTTTTGGGAAAGGATATTTTAAGATTTGTGTGTCAATGAGACACAAAGGGCCTGATTCTGATCCTACTTAATCACTGAAGTTAAAAA